>NW_027069685.1:341622-573067 GCF_002906115.3 Quercus suber | reverse complement strand
TTTCCTTGGAATGAAAGAAAGACTATTCTTATTTAATGAAGTAATGTATTCCTTGTCCACCAAGGAATAGGGATTGAGTCTTATAAGTAGATGTTCTACAAAGAATTTGATGTCTTAGGGGTGGAGGTTCTTCCCCTATAGGGAGAGGGGAAAAAAAAAAATATATATATATATATATATAATTGAGCAGGAAACAAAAAAATAATAAAGCGATTTTTGTTTGGGAGGTAGCATAAGGAGAGAGACTACAAGTTTAAAAGAATAATCACAGTGAGTACAATGGTAAAGAAGAAAAAGGTGTAGTCAATGTGTGTGAGAGTTAATAAAATAAAAAGATTTTTCTTTATCTATGACACATACAAAAAAGAAGATAAATTTGGGATTCTCTCTAAAAAGAGGTTTCTTGGTGCTATAACCACAGGGAGTTGTTGTATTCAAAGTGAGTGAAGATCTATGTGAGTTCACATAAATTCTGAGAGAGATATATTAAGAAGATATTATAATAGTAAAATTATTCAGAATTTGTCTCGTAGTGTTTCCTTCTTTGACTTCGTAATTTTGGTGATAATATTTTTTTTAGAGATTAATTAAAATTGTTAATTGATTTTCTCAATTTACAAGAGAATAGATTTGGACCCAACATCTTCTATTATAACATTTTATTAAATTGTCATTTGCTTGACTTGATGGGCAAATTTCTATGCCCAATCTTTTTTTTTATTAAAAATTGAAAATTATATTGACCTCCCTCGAAGTTTACTTAAATTATACTGACCTTCCTCTTAGTTTTAAATTGTACACTAACTTCCTTTACTTTCAAAATAAATTACACTCACCTCCCCTACACCTTAACTTTGTTGAATCCACTAACATAAATTAAAAAATTACACCTAAACCAAACGCATTTAGCAAAACTTTCAAACCCTAAATCTCTATGTAATCCACAAAACTCCTATCATATGTTATGTCCATATTTCGCCCCCCCCCCACCCCCCCCCCCCTTTTTTTTTTTTTTTTTTTTTTTTTTAGTTTTTAATGGTGAGAGTGGCAGAGAGTTCAGTGGTTTAGTGGGTTAGAGAGGGTTTGAAATTTTTGTTAAAATCTTTTTGGATTAGATTTGTTTCAAGGAGGGTAAAATGGGAATTTAGTTTGTTAATAGATTTAATGGTGTTAATTAAGGTGTAAGAGAGGTGAGTGTAATATATATATATATATATAGGCTAAAGTGTTTGCATTTATTGTTACTACGCTTCTATAGAACCACGTCAGCGGCCACATTATCCACTTATTTTCTACTTCTCATTTTCTCTTTTAAACTTTTCTTCTTCCTATTAAAAAAAAATCTCCCATTTGTTCACACCTACTGTTACACTTTCTTTAACCTTTCTCGTTCCTCTATGTTACACACATACTGTTACACTTCATCATTTTCTCTTTCTTATATTTTGACTCTTCTTCTCCCCTATTTTATTTTGTATAAATTTGATATAATTTCTCTCATTTAATCCATATTTTCTCACACAAAAATTGTGAGTACTCTCTCTCTCTTCGTAAATTTTTGTTATTTCTTATAACTCTAATTAAGAATAATGATTTTTATTTTTTTTTTATAAATATGTGTTTGTTTATTGTTTTTTTTTTTTTTTTTTTTTTAATTTCCCGTCCCAAAATCATCTCTCTCCCTTTTATAGGTTTGGTTGAATTTTGGTTTAGGTTAATACTTGGGATTTTTTGGAATAGGAATTTGAGTTTATATCAAAACACATTCTACATGGCTATAAATTTGGATATGCCTACCAATTGTTTGAGTAAAAAATTATTATATAATCTATATATATTCCTTTGGTTTCATTTTAATTTTGGTTAAAATAACATTATAATTTTGTAATGAGTTTTGATTAATTACTATGATAATCTTCTTATTTTTTAAGAGATAAGAAATTTGAATAATAAATTTGAAACTTATAAAGTTTAGTTGTATATTTAGCAAATATAACACACTACAACAGAAGTTAGAAGAATATGGTTCACCTTAAAAAAATAGTAATCGAACATACAAAAAATAATAGAATGATATATTTGTAGAGATAACAAGATTAAAAAAAATACTTGTAGAAATATTTAAAAAAATAGAAAATACTTTAAATAATTGTTACTTTTTATATTTTACACTCCATTACATAATATTTATATATTCTCATGCATCACATGGATCTGTAGCTATTTTATTTTAAAAGTAACAATCTAAACTAAGAGGGAGGTCAATGTAATTTGAGTAAACCTCAGGAGAGGTCAATGCATTCCCCCCACCCCAAAAAAAGCAACTCACAAGAGTGGTCACTAGCTATATCCGGCCCACTTAAACTATACTCATGAATAGCATGAGACCATTCGTGTAATAGTAGAACTTGCCACTACTCAAACCCACAATAACGTAGTCACAAGGATTTCCTGCTAATAGACCACCTTCACTGTAAATTCCTCTCACTTGATCGAGCTCCATGTTAATAAAGTGACATCCCAATTTAAAGTCCTATTATATAAAGTCAACTAGTTTTTATGGTTGTTTATATTTATTGTTAAGCACCAATGGGAGTTGTCAATGCAGTTTTATTAGGCCTTAGATTTTTCAAGTTATTCAGGTCACTTGTTTCTCTAATTAGTAATTCATCTTTTTGATAGGAAAAATTAATTTCAACTTTTTTTAATGTATTTCTTGCAGAAAATTTGTTCCTACCGTACGTCAGTCGTGATGATATTCTCGTCACCAACTTTTATAGAATATTGAACATCGTAATAACCTAAATCTCTTCTTCAACTATTTTTTAGAATTATCATTCCTTAACATACATTGTGTTTAAAAAGATATTAAATTCAGTAAGGAGCCAATGTGCAAAGAGGGAGTGATTTTAACTTTTTGGGTCTCAACTTTCTAAAATAGAGAGTGATTCCATGCATTAGGCCTTAATTTTTATGTGCAAGTATTTGCAATTATCTAATATGGCACCGTATTATTGGAGGATGTAAATAAGGACATTTACGCTGGCCTTATTTAATTTAATCTCACATAAAAAAATAGTTTACAATGTAGACAAAGCCTAAATATTAGTGGCATTAACATGGAAATAATGTATTAAAATCTTTTAGAGTTTTTCTAATTTTTTTTGTAGAAAAGTTAAAAATATATATATAATATATATATATATATTAATGAATCAAGTCATTTTAGAATACATCATTTAAATCAGCTGGTAGTTCTTCTAACTGAACATCGTTATATGCGGATGCAAGTTTGTTACCCTTTCGTCTATTACATAGTGAAAAGTCTAGAGCTCTGGCAAACAAGCACTTTCGGATTCTGCCTGGCACTTCTCTGAATACACTTTCTTTCTTCGAGGAACTTTGAGTATTCTCTTTAAGATTAAAAATAAATTTCTTTCATTTACCCCCATTATAACATCACCATTCCTTGTGAAACACATTGGAATCAAAGATTCAAATGATTCTGAGATGACGAATAATTTGGACCAAAATTTCTTTACCCATATTCTCTCATCCCCATGTCTCAAAGCAACTTCCATTGGAATTATGAGTTGTACAAAGGCAGCCTTCCAAAATCCCCAGCTCAAAATTACATCTTCAGCTGGTATCTGACAATGGAACATCGCTAAACTTTTCAGATACCAAATCAAAGTGAACAATTACATTGACCACAGAGTTGGCGACATAAATCAAACACCACCACCAAACCCATCAAACCCAGACCCGATTCGGCCCTAGAACAGCCACGAACCCAGATCCATTGCTTGGCTGCATCATCACCTCTATCAGCCCTTCAACGGTGCCACAGCTGTGTCATGGTGGCACTCTTCCGAAGAAAAGGCAATGGACGAATCGAGGTAAGGAGGACCAATGAGCAGGAGGCGAGCCTGAGAGATAGAGAAAGAGAGTGAAATGAAAATGGAAAGTGCTACTGGAATTGCTGTGGGAGCAAGAGAGATTTACAGTTTTTTTTTCCTGGATTACTATTTTTTTTAATTAACTGGATTAATTATTTTGGTTCAATGGGTCAAATTTTAAATAATTTTATATGGTAGAGTAATTTAAGAACTCAACAACATATATTGTGCGAATAAATTTTAATTACTATAATTAGGAAAGCACTTTAGTTTTAAGTTTAACTAATTTTTCAACTAAAAACTAAAAATGCTGACAGCAGTGCAACAACAAATTTTTTACTCATAGTTTTTTTGGGTGATGTTCCTGCACAGTGCTATTACTCCTTGCTGCAAAAATGGTATTTGGGACTCCGTGTGTGGTAGCCCTTTTGATATATAAGTGGCGTAGAAGGCATTTATCAATGTATGATGCTATTGAAGAATTTCTTGCAAAGCCAAATTAACCTCATGCCAATTAGGTACACTTACTCAGAAATTAAAAAGATGTCCAAAGGTTTCAAGGACAAATTGGGTGAAGGATGTTATGGCTTTGTATATAAAGGAAAGCTCGAAAGTGGCTCTTTTGTAGCTATAAAGATGTTGGGTAACTCCAAAGCTAATGGGCAAGAATTTATCAACGAAGTTGCAACAATTGGAAGAATTCACCACATGAATGTGGTGCAACTCATTGGCTTTTGTGCTGAGGGATCAAAGCGTGCCTTATATATGAATTCATGCCTAATGGTTCTCTTGAAAAATACATTTTTTCTAGAAGGAAGTATCTCCTTAAGTATTGAGAAAACATATAAGATTTCTCTTGGAGTGGCTCGTGGGATTGAATATCTACATCGAGGATGTGACATGCAAATTCTGCATTTTGATATCAAGCCTCATAACATTCTCTCGATGCATGAGAACTTCATTCCCAAAGTTTCTGATTTTGGGCTTGCAAAACTTTATCCAGCGAATGATAGCATAGTGTCTTTGATTGCTGCAAGAGGAACACTAGGATATATAGCTCCAGAGTTGTTCTATAAAAACATTGGAGGGGTCTCCTATAAAGCTGATGTTTATAGTTTTGGCATGTTATTGTTGGAAATGGCAAGCAGAAGAAAGAACGTGAATGCATTTGCTACCATTCAAGCCAAATTTACTTCCCAACTTGGGTCTATGGCCAAATTAGTGAAGGAAATGACATAGAAATAGAAGATGCCACAGTGGAGGAGAAGAAAATTGTTAAGAAGATGATCATAGTCGCATTATGGTGCATACAGATGAAGCCTAGTGACCGTCCTTCAATGAACAAAGTTGTAGAAATGCTTGAAGGAGAAGTTGAATGCTTACAAATGCCTTCCAAGCCTTTCCTATCATCATCACCAACGAGACAGACAAGACATGTAGGAGACAACTTAAATTCAACTAGTTCATCATTTCAATTAAGTGAATCAAGTCTAAACTTTAAATGCAAGGGAAAGCTAACACCGCAGCAGGACTGGGCAATTATTCTTCACGTATATGATAGCATAAAGACACTTCATATTTTTATATGACAAATAATTGGTCCCTTGATTTATGATAGAAATCCTTACCTACAACAATTTTTCTTTTTTGCTTAGTGCGTGGTATATTTATTTGTTAAAGTCTTTTTAAGAGGAAAAAAATATTTATAAATTTATAATTGTGAATGTGTAATTGATTAAGTTAATAAAGAATGCTGAAAAACCGGGCAATATATTTTGGAGTGGCAATAGCCCAGTAGTAGAAATTGCTTGACTCCTATTTATATATTCAGTACTCATATGCATGGTTAAGCAATTAATTCATGTTATTATCATCCAAAAAAAAAAAGGCGATCAATTCATAAATAATTAGTGGCTGCCCTGCCTCCTACAGAGGACAAATTATTGTTGTGCACATAATTAATATCCCTTAATCAACCAGGCTGCTCAATTAGAATTGTCCCATTGAATGAAAATATTCCTGTGTTTAGCTCTTGAAAATGTGACTTCATTTATTTTTACGTATTCGTCTTGTACTATTTT
Source organism: Quercus suber (assembly GCF_002906115.3). Classification (NCBI taxonomy): domain Eukaryota; kingdom Viridiplantae; phylum Streptophyta; class Magnoliopsida; order Fagales; family Fagaceae; genus Quercus; species Quercus suber. The sequence continues at coordinate 567,087 of NW_027069685.1, read as the reverse complement.
TTTTTTTCTTTTGTGAGAAACGTCTTGTATTAATTTAAGTGCACAAGATGTCACAAAAATTTAAGTGCACGAGATAACAGGGCATAGCTTTATTTATTTGTGTGCGGGAAGGAATTAAACTTGTCTATGAATATACAACTTCAGCTTTATGAATCACGCCTAACTTGGACTCTGCATACCATATTTCCATTTAGGATTCCTTGGAGCCCACTCAAAACCATGTTGGTACCATGTGGCTTCAGTATCCGTCTACCTTGTATTCATGTAACTTGAATCCATCCATATCGGGGGACTATCGTCTACTATGGGGAGTAGACTATCCGTCATATGTTCCATTTTTCTGGTGCCCCTTTGTTGCCTCATCTCTAACAACCCACTAACCTTGTACCGTCGGGTCTACTTGAACGGATCCGTCATGCCAAATTTTGTACTCTACACTAACTTTCGCAAGAAACGAAAGAAAATAAAATGAAGCTAGAGAGTTTTTTTTTTTTTTTTTCATAATTCTCTTTATAAAGAAAATAAACAATATCATTAAATTATAAGGCTATTCAAATATAAATAATTTTTTAAGAGGGTTTCAACCTAATGATAGTTTTTTATCATCCAACCAAGAGACTAATTAGGTTTTGGTGTACGCGAGACTTAACCCTAATCTTATTCAACCATCAAACTTCTATTTTTTTTTTTGAGGTGTAATTTCCATCACACGAGGGAATGGGGACAAAGACATAATATCACACAACTTACCCCTTACAAAAGCCAGTAACTCTTGTAAGGTGTATGGAGGCTTTATACCGATTTTGAACTCACTCTTAGGCGATGTGGGACTACCACATTTCTTTTTTCTTTTCCTTTTTTTTTTTTTTTTTTTTTTTTTTTTGAGAAGGAATGTAAATTTTACAACACACACAGAGGGAATGGGGACAAAGGTATAATATCACACAACTTACTCCTTACAAAAGCCAGTAACTCTTGTAAGGTGAAAAACTTTACTAGTTAAACTAATTGGAACTTGCCAAATATAAATAATGTTTTTTTTTTATAGAAAATATAAATAATGTGATTGTGTATAAATGACAGATATACAATTTTCAATTAAAAAAACTTTAAATACAAAAAAATTAATAAATTTATTTATTACATTATTACTTACATTTATTACTATAAAAATAGTTTTAATAGTAAAATTTATAATTATTTTAATATTTTTCTGATACTCACGTAATCCACATGTACATAAAGTAATTAAAAATGATTTTTTTTTTGAAGTAATTCAAAATTATTTTTATATAATTAAAAAAAATTGAAACTAAATTCTTTTTTTTTTTTGAAATAACACAAGTTGGATCATCATTTTCTCCAAAGTTCTAGACATAGCTAGAGGCTAAAACAAATTGCTTCTTAGGCCCACGGAACCTTCTGGATTCTCTCCGTCACACCTAGAGGCTAAAACAAATTGCTTCTTTTATCCAATTTCAGACGTATATCTAAGCCAGCTAAACTCTTAAGAAAACAACACCATGGCTGATGCGTTTTTTGGGTACCCCTTCAGGCGCTTCTTCTTGAGCCCTCCGATCTTCCGTGAATGGTCAGGATCGACGGCCCTCATGGACTGGCTCGAATCCCCCAATGCCCACATCTTCAAGATCAACGTCCCAGGTAACACCACCAGACTCTCATTTCATTTCGGTATTAAGCATAATTGAATCATTGTTATTTATACATTCTCCCAATCATTTAATTCTCTTAGCTTTTTAATTTTTCAATTTCAATTTTCAACTGGGTTTTTCTTATCTTGCAATTGTCTCACCTTTTTGAGAGGAAACTTTTTGTGGGTTTGTAAGAATTGTCAATTTTTTCTCAAATGGGTTTTGCTCAAGTTATGGATTTGGACTAAGCGAATTTGTGTGTGAATAGGTTACAGCAAAGATAACATAAAAGTGCAAATAGAGGATGGTAACGTTTTGCACATAAAAGGCGAAGGTGGGAAAGAGGAGCAGCACAATGCAAAAGACACTGTTTGGCATGTACTTGAGAGAGGGACAGGAAAGGGAGAGTTTTCTAGGGAAATTGAATTGCCGGAGAATGTGAAGGTGGATCAGATTAAGGCCCAAGTGGAGAATGGTGTTCTCACTATTACTGTCCCAAAAGATACTACCCAAAAGTCATCCAAAGTTAGAAACATCAACATTACTAGCAAGCTGTGAGTTTTAAGGCTTTAGCTAGAAGCCCAGAATGATGGTTTGAGAATAATAGTGGATGGATTACCAAAAAAAAAAAAAAAAAAGAATAATAGTGGATGGTTTCTAAAATGTATAATTTATGGGATATTATGTGTAATAAAATCGACTCCAATAATACCAATGACGTCTTTTCTGGGTTCAGATTGCCTTTCTTCATAAACACTTCTATCTTTCATAATCCATGCATATTTATCAAATGGTAGAGGACTTTTATACATGAGTCTGATCTTACTTGGTATAACAATGATGCCGTTTCAGAGGATACCCTTATATGATAAATACTACTGTATACACAAAAAATTTGACACCCTTATATGATTAATACTACTGTATACACAAAAAAATATGACATTCTTTTTAACACCCAACACCTGCTGTCTTGTTAAGCATTTACTGGTTCTTATTTTGGGTGATTATTGACATTACTTTTTTATTTATTGTATTGGTATCAATTTTTTTTTTTTTTTTTTTTTTTTTTTTTTTGTTTTCTCTAGACTTTCTCTACCCTTATATACCCTTTTATATGATACTGAATCAGAGAGCAAGTTCTTAATTAAGCCTCAGGTGCTTTTTGCTTCTTTGTAATTAACTCAAATAATTTGCAATATATTTCTCTGTTTTATGGGGTACCCTTAGTCTTCTCTAGCATCAAACACGAAAAGATGAAATCTTTATTGCTTCCATTTAGTTACAAATAAAACTTACTAATATCCAATTACAAAACTTTCAACATACCCCATAAAAACATAAAAGAATCTACCAAGTCACTTAATGTAATTAAGAAGTTAGTTTGTGATGGCATGTCATTTAATTTATAATCCCTTGTCATTCTTGACCAACCAATCTCACGCATGGTTTTTACTTAGTGACTGATACGGGTGACTTGATATGACTATTACAAGAGATAATTTCAACATCAGCTCCTCCATTTGTGGTCCACTCTGATCATTCAGGTCGACAATATCTTCTCTTGTCATTCATGTATGATCATGGTTTACAGGTCGAAAGGGATCCAGCTCGTCAGTCACTTTGCTTCGCACGGTTCATATATTTGTCTTCTTCATCCCCTACTTATCTTGCAAAAGGTACCCAATCCATTATATAATTTTAGATTGGGCCTTATTAAATCCTGGTAAAGAAAAATTTGGGCAGTAATAGCTACGTTGGGTTTGAATATATGCCATGGGCCTGGCTTTTTTAATTCATTTACATTAGAAGATGTCATCATTTCATTTGATAATGAGTTAGATTTCTGCAAAACATAGAAGTAAAACGGATCAGCATCAAACGTACTATTCCTGCACAGTTTTTATTTATTTATGAGGATACTAGTACTACAATTGGTTAGGCAGCTGGTTAATTTAATGCTTGTTGTTCTTTTTTTTTTTTTTTGGCTGAATTAATGCTTGTTGTTCTAAGAAATATATCATGGCATCTCTTATATGCCCTACCTCTCTCACATTGTATGAACCTACATAATTAGGATTCACACACGCGGGCGCACGTACATGCATATATATATATATATTAAAAACCAAAACTCAGAGAAAATTAAATTAGACTCTAAATCGAATTTCAATTGGAGTCCAATTGTGCGTTATGTGTCTCATTTAATTTTTGTATCAAGTGAATTATTGAGTAAAAAATCAAAAATTCTAAATCTAGTTAGATTTTCAATTGGATTTCAATTGAAATTCAATTTTGCGCCACATGTCTATCTAAAATTTGGCAAGTGATTTATTGATTGCAAAAACTGAAGAGCCCAAATCCAATTAAATTCTAAATCATATATATATATATATATAATGAGAAACCATTACATATTTTAAAAATCAATAGTTTGAAAAATGTGTAAAATAATACCATGCGTAATTTCAACATCTTCTAAAAATATATATAATTTGAACTATATAATTATGAATGTTTTTAATTATACTCGTGCATATGCATGAAGTTACACACTAGTATTATAAAAGAAATAATATTGTTCACTAATTTTTTAACTTCTCATTAGATCCTACGTCATTATCACTCACTCGCTTTGAACACCTTGATTATCTATCATCATTCCTTAAGATATGTAATTCAAGTTCGGCTATAAGTACTACAATTTATGACATAAATCTTGCAAAATTATATGTCAAAATTTAACCTCAAAAAAATTCAAATTAAATTTTTTGTTTATTATCCTATATTTCATAAGGACTAGTCAAACTACAATTAAGGTTTCTCTTAACCACTTAATTGTAAAATCATCTGTCTCACTTTTGTGTTTCACTTCATATTCCACCAATCATTACTTGTCATATATTCATTAGATTTTCCTTATATAATAACCAAAATTTAAATTGGAAAAAAAAAATTCAAACACATAACACACTATAATTGGTAGAGTATAAAATAAAACAAAAAACATAAGATAGAATATTTTTATTCATATTCAGATTAACCTAGTACACGTTTGATGTATGACCGAATGCATGCGGCATGCTCATAACACACATTTATATGATCAAATCCAAATCAATACAATATACACACCATAACTCGGAGATACATCACAACTTTCATTTGATTCATTTTCTCTTTGGATTATATTATTTTATTGGATAGTATATATTATTTTAATAAATTGTACAGTAAAATAGAAACTGGGGTGATATTATTTGCAATTCCAAATGCTAAGGGGTTGTTTGGTTTTTGTATTTCCATCGCTGTTTCCATCACATATAACTCAAAAATGGTGAGACCCACAGCTGAGAAGTGTGTTTGGTTTTTGTTTCCAGTTTTTATTTCCATCACTCAATTCTTTAATTTTTTGGTGATGAGTTATGAAAACTGAAAACACATTTTAGATGTTTTTCGTTTCTAAAACTCAATTTCCAATGGGATTTTGGTAATTAAACAAACACTAAAGGACCCACTAGTCAGAGGTCAGCCGCAACTTTTGACCCTTTTTTTTTTCTCACTGGGTTCGGTGAGTTTGGGTCTTCTTCTTCTTCTTCTTCTTTTTTTCTTTTTCCTTTCACACTGATCTTCTTCTTCTTCTTCTTCTTCTTCTTCTTCTTTTCTTTTCCCTTTCACGTTGGGTCTGGTCTGGTCTTCTTCATCTTCCTTTTTTTTTTTCTTTTTTTTTTTCTTCTTCTTTTCTTTCCTTTTCACACAGCTTCATATCCAAAACCAACATCATACGTTCATCCAAAAATGCAACATCAACCTTCAATTTAACATCAAAATCCATAATTCCCTTAATGAAATCCAAAATCCATAATCCATAATCAATAATCAAAAATAAAAAAAACGGGCCTTCACTAAAGCATAGATCTAAACCCAAAACTCACACAAGCAAAACCCATAAAGAACTAGTCTTCAACTGCCGCTGCTGCCGTTGCATTCAGACATCAAGGATCTATCGTCGCCTTCACCGTTGCCATCGCTGCCGAGAGATGGGAGAGAGGAGAGCACTGAGAGATGAAAGAAACGTTGGGCAAGAGGCAGAAAGAAGAGAGATGAGAGATAGAGAAAGATGAGAGTCAAGGGAAAAAAAAAAAAAAAAGAGAGAGAGAGAGAGAGAAAAGGAAATGACATTGGATCAGTGTGTGGGTCCTATTTTTTTTAGTTTTTTGGTTGAAAACATAACTGAGTGATGGTGCCAAACGAGTGAGGAGTAGGGAGTTGGCGTATTTTAAGTGATGAGTAATAAGTGATGAATGATGAGTGACAAAAATTGAATAAAGAATGATGAGTGATTAAAAAAAAAACCAAACAGCTCCTAATAGTCTTACTAAGCTTACTTGCAACAACATAATCCTTGTTCACGCTATAATTACTTTTTATCAAAGACTTTAAGAAGGGATGAAACTGTTGAACAATTGTTAGGTTACCCAACAAATAGAAAGCGCCGTAACCTGACATTAGGCCAACTATTTATATGTCACTTCGTCATCTCCCTGTTGAGAAACAAATAAGAGGACCCCACTGTCTTTTCCTTTTGCGTCGTATGGGTACGATATCCAAAAATGTTAGTTGGGTGTCTTTATTTCAATTAATTTTATCATTTAAAGATTGTACTTTTTGTTATTATGAGTTGGGTATATAGAAAGATAAACCGTTAGGTTGGTCTCTCTCCAAAAAAAAAAAATTATTAGGTTGGTTTTTTAAAAGAATCTTATCTGATTGTAGTAGATACATATTAGATTTGTTTGAATTTTTTTTTCTTCTTTTAGGAACTAATTTCTTTAAATTTAGATATTAAATTTGACAAAGCTTAGCTAAAAATTTGATTATAGCCTTAGATCACAACGTTACTTAATATCTTTTTATTGGATTTGAATTTTGAAAAATCTACTTTTGGATTACATCTTCTTCTTATATCTCTTATACTTGCAAAATTTCTAAAAAATTAAAGATCAATAGTTATGTCATCAATAAATTCTTTAAATTGCTAATTTTTGTAGTTTAAAATTTTGCATAAAATATAAACTTATATTCCATAAATCATATAGTAAACAACATTTGATTAACACAAAAATTGACATGTGTATTAACAGTGTAAAGAACATGCAATTCAACGATTAGATTTTCAAAAAATGTAATAATGCTTATTTTATTGAGTAAGATTGTAGTTTTATGCTACAACCAATTTTGTAACTAAACTTTGTCCTATTAAATTTATATTTTAAAGTCATCTATTTATTTGATGTTGAACGATAAAAAAGGCTAAAAAATATTATTATTGAATGAATTTTTATTTTGGTGGTCTACACTATAGAACAGTTCATATTTATCAAGTGTAGCAACTAGCATAAAAAGAAAAAGTAATTTACCAAAAGAAAAAAAAAATTAAAATCACAAAATTTCTCACAACTTTTTGCCACAACCATAACTTGGTGAATGTGATTAGTGAAAAAAAAAAAAAGAAAATAGTGGGTTCATGTGTATAAATAATTGTTAACCATTCACAATTTGCTACATCAAATTTGTGATAAAAAAGTTGTAAAATAATTTAAAATCCTAAAACTCCTCACATACAAATTAGGTAACCATCGTAATAAAAATAGACAAGATTTAGGTACAGTACTAAGATGTTGTTCCTTAGATTCCCGTTTTAAAATTCAACCATGTGAATTTTTCTTCATAGGATAAAAGTAAATTTTTTAATTAAGTAACCACATGACTTAATCTTAAGTGAAAAACCTAATAAATATCTGTAACTAAGTTTTGTCCAATAAAAACAAAAATAATTTGGTCCTCACAATGAGCTGCTTTTCTGTGCTGCAAATTCATTGCACATTACCCACGAGCAGAAAGTAAGGATAGAAAACCGACCAAATCGAAAGTTGACTATTTGTGATGGAGATTAGAGAACGACGGCTTTATATGTTTTCCTAGCTTGTCGTTAAGGTTGTCAGACTATCCCAACAGTTATTTATGATATATATTTAAAATGTGGGACAAGTTTTTCAAGAAAACAGTTTGGGAGAAATTGTTCATCTCTCTTCTGCATTTTACTTCTTTCGGTCGGAGCTAAAAAAAGATTGTAAAACCAGACTAACTAGTATAATCACATACTTTGACATAAATTACAAGTGCATTCTTTTCTTTTCTTTTCTTTTTTTGATATTAAAGATAGAAAAAAATGTATCGATCAAAATAAAATGTATGAATCTATGATACACTTTTGTTACTTCATCTAGCCTGAATGATATTCAAAATAACATTTAGAGTTTTAGAAGTTTTCTTGGGAGAGGCAAAACTTTTCCTTGCCTAGAGCTTTTTCAGCAACATTAATTTTACTAATATTTTTACTATGTTTGTTCCCTCATTTTCTAAACAACTTCATCCAAAAACTTTTCAAATGATTATAAATTTAGAATTAAACTAACAAATACCTAAGTAGTAAGTATATATAAATGTTAACATATTAAGAAGAAATAAGAAGGAGGGGGGGGGGGGGGGGGAACAAAATGGGGGGGGGGGGGATCACAAGAGACTAACCTGGTTTAATTTTAAAGTTTTAAACACCTAAATTCACATCACAAAGCCTTGAACCACGATATATTCACTCGTCAAATTTGAATGTTAAAATATATACAGTGAATGTAATACAAATATGAAAGTCTTAAAAACTATTGTGGTACATGCTATTACTTAACCATAATAACCCATAATATTGTAGAAAATCACAATTATAGTCTAAAGTGTTTATAGTTGTCAGACCGTGAGCTGTGTCATTCCACCTCAAAACTAATTAGTGATGAGGAAGACACACTTAAATCTTTTATGGCATTCGACATCACAACACGCGAGCCTGTTTTTAGAATAGTTGTAAAAAGTTAAATTGTGATCCCCCAACAATGGTATTTATAAGTTGTGTGAGACAGTGAGCTGCACGAGGGCCCAAGTTGTTTTGGCACGAGTCTCCCAATATATATATAGTGTAAATCTTTTACTTGACAAGTGAGAGTCTGAAACCCCACCCCATGTGATTCATAACTTAAGGTTAAGAGTGGGGGCAGATTTAAAGAATGCAATGTTGCACGGCAGTGAGTGAACTCGGCAGTGAGGATGAGCCTAATGTTTGCACATATATCTTGAAAGGATTATGACTTAATTTCTTTGTGTATTATCTATAAAATATGCTTACACAAACAAGAATTTACAGTGAATTGGGGTCACACATGACCTTATCTAACTTCTCATTTTGCCTTTTAAGAAGAGCCTCTAAGATTGAATTCCTCATTAATGAGCGGATAACTATGTGTAAGCTGAGATCAGTCATCCGTTGTCAATAGATCGATCTCATGATTTATAATAATCATATATTTTTCTTTCTTTTTAAAGACCTGTATAGGTTTTTTTTCATCTATAAATGCCTAAATAAGGTGCTTCAAAAATCTTTTCCTTCTTTTTAGGAAAAAAAAAAAAAAATCACACAATCAATCATAAAAGAACAACATCATATTAATTATTAATGCCAGAAATGATTTGAAGAATGGATGACAAATACAAGGCTGAAATGTACCAATGAGTGCTAACACTGCTAGCTATAAGGATCAGATCAGATGGCTCAAAGACACGCAATAAAGGTGGTAGTTCAGTCCTCATTATTATTTTCAATTGTATTTTGAGCCTAACTCTGATATGAACAGACGAATTCATGAAAGAAAATTGGGAAATGCTAACATATTACTTTCAAGTTATTGTGAGCACTGAGTAGATTATTGTCCCAATGATTGTAAGTTAGCTTCTAAGATTTACAAAATTACAAAATGGAAATGCTTGGTTGTAGTCTAAGGTCTTTACTCAATATCATTAATATTACTATATATTTTGAAAATCTAACTGTTGGGTTGCATGTTTTTTTATATTTTCAATACATATATATCAAATTTTGTGACAATCAGATATTATTTATTATATTATCTATAAGATTATATTTTATGTATAATTTTAAACAGGTCAGGCATAGGTCCAGTGTCAAGTAGTACTGAACCCGTTAAGATGATGACATGTGTCTACTTTTGGACATATGTCACAATCTGACCAGGTCTAGTACACTAGATGCACTGGACCTAAACCAAGTCCATTTTAAATTACAAAAACTTGCAATTTAAACAATTTATTAATAACATAGTTATTGATCTTTAATTTTTTTAGAAATTTTGCGAGCATAAAGAATATAAGAAAAATATGTAATCCAATACGGATTTATCAAAATTCACCTCTAATAAAAAAATATTAAATAAAGTTATAGATTGGGCTACAACAATTTTCTAGTTAAGTTTACTCCTTCTTCTTCTCCTTAATTTATTATTATTACTATTATTATTATTATTATTATAGCTGGTGGAGTATTTAATGGGAAGAGAGGGCTGTTTTGAGGACTGTACTCTAGAATGACGATACGGATGAAATAAGAAATAATATGAACAGTCTAGTCAATGACAACTGTGTGTTAATTATAACAAAACAATATTTTTATTTTTATTATTTGTTTTTACTTACTTTTTAATGACAGGCTGTTATAGAACCAATGTCAAATGGAGAGGGAAAGCCCTATTTTAACGGAGAGTCAGGAGAAAATTCAGGAATACAATAAAATATCACAATATTTTTTTTAAATACTTTTATTTTGACTTTGGCTCAAAAAGAGAAAAAGAAAACTTTTTTTTTATCTAAGAAAACTTTTTTTGATCTACGGCAGGTTAATATCTTAATTCATTATAAAAATATTGTGAAATTTTATTATGTTCTTAGAAAAACTCAAGTACATATTACAATATATTAGGTTTCTTGTTAAAGTGTTGTAACTCAATGACATAGTATGTTCTCTTTTATTAGAACTAGAGTTTAAATCCCACTCCTCTCTTGTTCTAACTATAAAAAAAAAAATAAAAAATGTATATGTCTCCCAATTAAATTCAAACATATAACTATTTTACTCAATATAAATAAAAATCATTGTGTTTTATTGGTTAATACAACTCCATGTAATTAAATTTCACCGGAAAATCTAATTTGAACTGTACGTTTAAAACTTTACCAAGTTTTACCATTTAATCATTGTTAGTACTTCTACCATCCATGACACCTGCCAAAGGCTTTGTAACTGAATTGATATCTCCTCATATACAAAGTGCTTGGGGGTTTGGGGGGAAATGGTTCAAGCTGCTGGGTTAATTAGTCGTATGTTGTAATTATCTCTCTAAAAAAAAAAAAAAAAACCATACATGACACCTATTAATAAAAAATATTTATAAAAATTTAATAAGCGAATACTTAATAATACAATTGAAAATAAAATAGATAGTAAAAATAAATAAATAAAATTACTTCAATTTACATGGTAAAAGACACATCGTATGAGACCAAATTTGTTAAAAAATAATATATTATATAATTTTTTTAAAAATAAAAATAACTCTTTTATTAAATTTTTAGAAACTCTGATTGTAATTGGTGCAATATTTTTTGAACATTGGTAGTAGAATTTCACTTAAAGAAACTAATAAATTGCCTTTTTTAAAAAAAAAGAGAAAACTAATAAATTACCTGTAAGGACAAGGCCCAAAAATGGTATATTGGGTTTTAGGCCTTATCTGAGAACGTTGGAATGTCCGATGAGAGACAAATAGTAGAGGGATTCTAGTTCAATGCCTCATGAGTAAGAAAGGAGTAGAAGATGGTCCGAGGAGGAATATCTCCTCGACCACGACGAACATTGCTCTAATACGTATTCTAGCAACGAAAATGACCTTAATGGAGGCGCCAGTGTCAAAGGCATGTTACATAAACACACGGGAAGGAAGGAGACCCAAAAATATCTAAGGAAATGGTGCAACCTCCGCATTAAATGCACTGCAGCTACTTTTCTTGCTACATTTATGTGGAGAAAACTCTTAAACAGTGTTTCCTTGGTCACCGCAACTCACAAAAAGGCCAGAGAAGATGTCTGATAAAACAAGTACTCAAGTAGCAACCTAAATTATCGACAAGTGTAAGGTAAAGATTGTCTAAGAGGGACTATATAATAAGAGAGATTCTCCATGAGAAGGGGGGACGGGAGAAGGAACACTATAATAATCTAAATAATATTTATACTCAGTCTCACCCGATTTATAGGAATGTTAATCTTCTCGGACTGTGAACTTATTCATATTTGTGTCTGTTGTTTCTTTTAAATCTTCCATCTAATCCATACTAGTCGTTGTTCAATTCATTAAAACCCAGTTTTCCAACCCACTCTATACAAATTTATTGTATTGGACTTATTAGGCCAATACTCCATACCTTTTAGGCTTGGGCTAAAAAAACATGTTCTTTCATTACCTATATTCACATGAAAACTAATAATAATAATAATAATGTGGGGCCGGAAAATCAGGTAGCCTTGGCCCACTCCAAGCCAGGCCCAGATGGCCCACGCCAAGGACGCATGATGAGTCCGAGGATGACCCTGTCCTCGGGCGTCCGAGACCTGGGAAGAACACGAGGACCACCCTACCAAAGGACTCCTGGAATATCCGAGAAGGAGAGGGCCCAGTGCCACGCGTTGGCAACAGAAGTACGGAGAAGGGGCAAGCCCTGGGCAAACTGTCACCTCGGCATTGAATACGCTCACCTAACCTTTCTGGCCGCATTAATGGGGATGTAACCCCTTGACAGGGAAATATCGATCAGGGCGAGCCACCTGAGCACGGATATGACCTCTGATGGGACCGACGATCAGAAGGGAGACCAATAGATGATCAACAGGAGGAGGAAGAGAGGGATATATAAGAAAGGGGAACAAAATGTAAAAGGGGGGGTTTTAGAAGGGAGAAAAAGGAAAAGGGGAAGAAAAAACCTCCTCGGCCATGGGCCGAGGAGCATCCCCCAGTTGTAAACTATTCTTAGTATTTTTCAAATAAAAGGAAAGTAGTTCATGCTTCATGCACGCCGGCGAGCGCCTAAACCTTCGATCCACTCTCTACAAATTCATTGTTCTGGGCTCGTTGGGCCCTTAACCCATATCCTTTGGGCTTGGGCAACAAAAACAGACCCTACAATTGGCACCGTCTGTGGGAAGGATTAGTGCGCTGGCCGACGCAACAGGCGATCGTTGTAAGTAATCGTTCTACGGAGGATTGGTGGTGGTGAAAAAAAAAAAAAAAAAAAAATTATGTTGGGCAGCCCTAACCTGATTGTCGTCTATATACACCGACGCCCTCAGCACCTTCTGCAAATCCTCCCGATTGACCAGATGGAAGTGACGCTCAAAAGCATGCGGGTCTGCAAACGGAAAGCACCACCGCGTTAGTAAAAAAAAAAAAAGGAAGAAAAAAGACGGGAGCTTGAAACCCTTCCTATTTCCCACTGGCCCACCTGGTATTCCTCTGTTGTTGGGCAGTGAAGGCCATCGTGCCACCCCCTGACACGATGAGGAAATCCTCGTTGAAACCCTTGTTGGACTCGGGGAGGCACTGAATGAGCCGCACCCTGTCGTCTCTCGTCTTCAGGTAATACGACTTGCCCTTAAGAAGCTGAAGGTTGTAACACCAGTTCACGTCGTGGTGGGTCAACCTCAGCCCTATCTTCTCGTTCAGGGTGTCCACACAGCCCAGAATCCTAAAAACGTTTATCCCACACTAGGTGAGGGCCAACTGGAAGTGCGTGAGGTAATCCCTCATCACCGGCCCCATGGGAATCGTCATCCCCCCTTCAAGGAAGGCGACAATGGGAATTACCACCTCACCCTCCTGTCTGTATATGCGCCAATCCCGTCCTCACAATATCTCAGACCTACATTACCGGGAATTCGGTAGTCGGTGATGAATTTCTCCATCGCCTCCTCAGTATCGACGTATTTCTTAAATCTACCCATCCCAGTTGACACCTCAAAGGACTAAGAAAGAACAAGCGAAGTAGTAGAAAGAGTAAAGAGAGAGCTCAGAGAGGGACAGAGCGACTTACTGAAAAGAGGAGGAGCTCCTCGAACAGGCTTTTTATGCTGGAGGTGCTAATGAGAATGTGGCTGAACTTAGAAGGGGCGCATGAGAATCCTTGATTACAAATGAGAAACAGGAAGAAGCAATTCGTACGGGTATTTATACCCCAAATCGAGGAACCATGCGGGTTTTCCCGCCCATAAATGCGAGATGAACCTCCATCGTTGGATGGGTAACTCCTCATTAGACGTGGGGAGCACAGAGTCGCCTGAATTTAATGAGGGACACGTTACGTGCTTCGAAACGTCAGCGACGTGCCTTGGGCAGATGAATAGATCCCAGTACTGACCGGGGGGGGGGGGGGCTAAGGCCGAGGATGTCAAAATCCTTCTCCCCGCCCAAGGATGCGTGCAGCAAGATTTTGAGGGGCTATTGTGGGGCCGGAAAATCAGGTAGCTTTGGCCCACTCAAAGCCAGGCCCAGATGGCCCACGCCAAGGACGCATGATGAGTCCGAGGATGACCTTGTCCTCGGGCTCCGAGACCTGGAAGAACAGAGACCACCCTACCAAAGGACTCCTGGAATATCCGAGAGGAGAGGGCCAGTGCCACGCGTTGGCAACAGAAGTACGGAGAAGGGGCAAGCCCTGGGCAAACTGTCACCTCGGCATTGAATACGCTCACTTAACCTTTCTGGCCGCATTAATGGGGATGTAACCCTTGAAGGGAAATCGATCAGGGGAGCCACCTGAGCACGGATATGACCTCTGATGGGACCGACGGTCAGAAGGGAGGCCAATAGATGATCAACAGGAGGAGGAAGAGAGGGATATATAAGAAAGGGGAACAAAGTGTAAAAGGGGGGGGAGAAAAGAAAAAAAAAGGAAAGGGGGAAGAAAAAACCTCCTCGGCCATGGGCCGAGGAGCATCCCCCAGTTGTAAACTATTCTTAGTATTTTTCAAATAAAAGGAAAGTAGTTCATGCTTCATGCACGCCGGCGAGCGCCTAAACCTTCGATCCACTCTCTACAAATTCATTGTTCTGGGTTCGTTGGGCCCTTAACTCATATCCTTTGGGCTTAGGCAACAAAAACAGACCCTACAAATTTGATTTGAATTTTTTTTTGAGAGATTTTCAACCTATGGCGTCCGCTCCTGATGATAGCTCTTTATCATCAAACCAAGACATCAATCAGTTTTTGGTGTAGGCGGGGATTGAACCACAGATCTCTTATACAACCATCAGAGACTTTACTAATTGAGCTAACTGGAACTCACATTTGATTTGAATATTGTTTGTATATGATTTCATAACAAAATATTTTCTTATTGGTGTACATTTAATTTGATTGCTCACTAAATGCTAAATTTTATCTAATTAATTGGTTGACTTTCCTTATTTTACTTTGTTTGACTTAATTGCCAACACTTCCATTTAACAAATCTAATTTGATTATATGTCGAGATACTATATTTGAAACTATTTTTTTGCGTATATGTCATTTAATGTAATAATTGAAGGACAAATTTTAAGTTTTAACTACAACATTAGTTTAGGCTACAACTTTACTCCATATCTTTTTATTAAAAGTAAATTTTGACAAATTTACTATTAGATTACATATTCTTCTTATATCCTTCATGCTTGTAAAATTTCTAGAAAATTAAAGATTAATAGCTATATCATCAATAAATTGTTTAAATTACAAATTTTTGTAGTTTAAAATTATGCATAAAATATGAGCTTATAGATCATATAGTAAATAATATTCGATTGACACAAAATTTGACATGTGTATTAAGAGCCTAAAGAATATGCAGTTCAAGTGTTCAACGGTTAGATTTTCAAAATATGTAATAATATTTATTTTATTGAATAAATTTGTAGCCTTAGATTACAACTAATTTTATAGCTAAACTTTGTCCATAATTGAATAGTTCAAAATAAGGATCCATCATAATATTTTTCTTATTTACAAATGGCCTAATAACACTAGTGGAAGTTGATCCATTCAATCGAGCAAGCTTGGGTGTTTAACACATTTCTGTGCTCATATTCTAATTTTGAACCTAGGTTTGATTAAGTTGGACCGCTGCAATGGTATAAAAAATGGATCATGAACTTACAAACAAGTGGCGACTCTTCTTTCTACTCTTAACTTTTGATTTAGTAGCGTATATCAAAATTCATGTTTAAGATGGACCCATTCTGAATTGTATGTATGACACCCAAGAGAGTCATACAATTCGTAGGCATGATGGCATTCACAAAGCATGTCTTAGGGCGTTAATCGGAGCATATATTGGATGAGACAAAGTGAAGTTTGTTAAACTTTAGACCATGAACTATGTTATTTGTGGGGATGGTACAAAAATATAGTTGCTCAATTGCTAGAAATATTTGGATCATGGAATGCGATAAACTTTAGACCATAACTGAACAAGTATTTATATTTTAATATTATATTTTGTCTTCTTTAATTAGTTTGAGCTAATTAGAACTCACCGGAACTCTTCATCTTTTTAAATAGNGCTAAGGCCGAGGATGTCAAAATCCTTCTCCCCGCCCAAGGATGCGTGCAGCAAGATTTTGAGGGGCTATTGTGGGGCCGAAAAATAGGGTAGCTTTGGCCCACTCAAAGCCAGGCCCAGATGGCCCACGCCAAGGACGCATGATGAGTCCGAGGATGACCTTGTCCTCGGGCATCCGAGACCTCGGAAGAACATGAAGACCACCCTACCAAAGGACTCCTGGAATATCCGAGGAGGAGAGGGCCTAGTGCCACGCGTTGGCAACAGAAGTACGGAGAAGGGGCAAGCCCTGGGCAAACTGTCACCTCGGCATTGAATACGCTCACTTAACCTTTCTGGCCGCATTAATGGGGATGTAACCCTTTGATAGGGCAACATCGATCAGGGTGAGCCACCTGAGCACGGATATGACCTCTGATGGGACCGACGGTCAGAAGGGAGGCCAATAGATGATCAACAGGAGGAGGAAGAGAGGGATATATAAGAAAGGGGAACAAAATGTAAAAGGGGGGGGGGGGTTTAGAAGGGAGAAAAAGGAAAAGGGGAAGAAAAAACCTCCTCGGCCATGGGCCGAGGAGCATCCCCCAGTTGTAAACTATTCTTAGTATTTTTCAAATAAAAGGAAAGTAGTTCATGCTTCATGCACGCCGGCAAGTGCCTAAACCTTCGATCCACTCTCTACAAATTCATTGTTCTGGGTTCGTTGGGCCCTTAACCCATATCCTTTGGGCTTGGGCAACAAAAACAGACCCTACAAATAACAACAACAATAAGGAGAAGGTGTCTACTTGGTTAATAACAACGTGTAGAAAATAACTTTTATTATATAATATATTTGGGCATGAGCTTATGTAGTTTTTATTTTTTGTTAATAAATTTTTCTATATAATTATATTAAAAATAATTGACTGATTATTATTTCATTTCTCAACTTTTGTATAGTATAGCTGTCTTGTTATTTCATTCATAAATTTTTTTTATATAGCAAAAAAAAAAAGTCTTATTATTTCACATGAAAGTTCTCTTTTTCTTTTTTCCTAAAAATATGTCTAGTCGCAATTTTCTTGAATTTTTGTTATTTTTAATTAATAATGACTCAGTGAGGGAACATATTGAAACTATTTAAAATTTTCATGATTTTAATTGAAAAATTTTAATTTTAGGGCTTAATTTAAAACCATACCCAAAAAAAAAAAAAAAGTCTTATTATTTCACATGAAAGTTCTCTTTTTCTTTTTTCCTAAAAATATGTCTAGTCGCAATTTTCTTGAATTTTTGTTATTTTTAATTAATAATGACTCAGTGAGGGAACATATTGAAACTATTTAAAATTTTCATGATTTTAATTGAAAATTTTTAATTTTAGGGCTTAATTTAAAACCATACCAAATTATATATAGGAGAACTATGTAATATTTTAACATAGTTTATAAAAAATTAAGATTTGTAAAACTAGAAAAGAATTTCATAATCCTTTATAATACCGAGTTTAGTTCTTCTTCTACTCATATGGGCTATATTGAATGGAACAAGTTGAGCCAAATCTTCATAATACTTGTCACGTGGCATAAAAAGAATTTAACTACTTGTTACACAAAGACGATAGTCATAGTGTCACAACTTTTTAAGACCATACTTTTATTATCAAGAGCCTTTTAATTTAACTAGTATCTTTTAGTGTTTTCAAACAGAAACATTTAGAATTTAAATCTCCCACTCTAACTATCAAATTATCAAAAATAAAATAAATAAAACACCATACTTTTATTATATAGTTTAAAAGCCTAGGATAGAAATGATTTTTAACGCTCAACTTTTACTTATGGATAAGACTTTCACTTAATGATATTCAAGTGATAACTTAATAGTAATAGCATCATTTATTTGGGCCAAAACCCGTCTCACTCTTCATGACTACACTTTTACTTTTGTTCGATTCATCATATATTAGATGAGATAAAGACCAATATGTGACCATTTAAAAACATGACGTGTCCAATACACAAGTGTTGAAATTAAGCCAAAACCTTATTATTGTTATAATAATCTCTAAAAAATAAAGAATTATGAATATATGCGTGAGGCATCCGTCCCACACATTAAGCATAATACAGGGCACAAAACCTAGAGTCCAAATCTTCTGTCCCACTTTTCCTGCTCCACTCCATGCTCCACCAATAAAAACTTGCCACATGTTCACCTAACTAATTAAATGCTACCATTTATTGACTTATTAATACTACCATCATTAATTAATGGTAGTAATTAATTAATTAGGTGAACATGTGTCAAGTTTTTATTGGTGGAGTATAGAGTGGAACATGTAAAGTGGGACAGAAGATTTGGACTCTCTCAATACCTTGTGATTATAACTTTATGACGTCCACTGATTTGGCCTTTTTTTTAAAATATTTTAGTAATCAGGAGTTTTTCCTTGTAATTTAGTGATATAATGGGTCCGTTTGGATTGAACTTATTGTTACTGAAATTGAAAATTGAAAACTTAAAACTAAAAATACTGTAGTAAAATAATTTTTAAGTACTGGTAGAACCCACTTTTAATATTTTTTAGTATATAAACAGTGCATGCACGCAAGGTTCATAAACTGCACATTTTGTCTCCAAAAGTCAACATAAGCGGCTGAAAAAAAAAAAAAAAAAAAATGGGAACATATTGAAACTATTTAAAATTTTCATGATTTTAATTGAAAATTTTTAATTTTAGGGCTTAATTTAAAACCATACCCAAAAAAAAAAAAAAGTCTTATTATTTCACATGAAAGTTCTCTTTTTCTTTTTTCCTAAAAATATGTCTAGTCGCAATTTTCTTGAATTTTTGTTATTTTTAATTAATAATGACTCAGTGAGGGAACATATTGAAACTATTTAAAATTTTCATGATTTTAATTGAAAATTTTTAATTTTAGGGCTTAATTTAAAACCATACCAAATTATATATAGGAGAACTATGTAATATTTTAACATAGTTTATAAAAAATTAAGATTTGTAAAACTAGAAAAGAATTTCATAATCCTTTATAATACCGAGTTTAGTTCTTCTTCTACTCATATGGGCTATATTGAATGGAACAAGTTGAGCCAAATCTTCATAATACTTGTCACGTGGCATAAAAAGAATTTAACTACTTGTTACACAAAGACGATAGTCATAGTGTCACAACTTTTTAAGACCATACTTTTATTATCAAGAGCCTTTTAATTTAACTAGTATCTTTTAGTGTTTTCAAACAGAAACATTTAGAATTTAAATCTCCCACTCTAACTATCAAATTATCAAAAATAAAATAAATAAAACACCATACTTTTATTATATAGTTTAAAAGCCTAGGATAGAAATGATTTTTAACGCTCAACTTTTACTTATGGATAAGACTTTCACTTAATGATATTCAAGTGATAACTTAATAGTAATAGCATCATTTATTTGGGCCAAAACCCGTCTCACTCTTCATGACTACACTTTTACTTTTGTTCGATTCATCATATATTAGATGAGATAAAGACCAATATGTGACCATTTAAAAACATGACGTGTCCAATACACAAGTGTTGAAATTAAGCCAAAACCTTATTATTGTTATAATAATCTCTAAAAAATAAAGAATTATGAATATATGCGTGAGGCATCCGTCCCACACATTAAGCATAATACAGGGCACAAAAGAGTCCAAATCTTCTGTCCCACTTTTCCTGCTCCACTCCATGCTCCACCAATAAAAACTTGCCACATGTTCACCTAACTAATTAAATGCTACCATTTATTGACTTATTAATACTACCATCATTAATTAATGGTAGTAATTAATTAATTAGGTGAACATGTGTCAAGTTTTTATTGGTGGAGTATAGAGTGGAACATGTAAAGTGGGACAGAAGATTTGGACTCCAAAACCTACGCATGACTATTTTAAAACATGTGTCAAATATTGTGGGATCTTTGAGTTCGCAAAAAGTGCAATAAGAAAGGCAAACCCTTAAAATACTGCGAGGACCGAACTTTCTTTTTCTTTTTTGCACTTGACAGCTAATGATTTTCATAGATTTTTTTTTTTTTTCTTTTTGACCCGTGAATTATAAAATCCGAGGAAAGAACTTTCTTTAATGGTGCAGAAAAACTTGTGCGAGTGTACATTGTAGAATCTCGTATAAACTGCAAGAACGTATTGACAGCTAATGATGAAATCAAATCCCCTAATATATTGCTATTAATTATTATTAGGAGCTAATATTGGACCGATTTCTAAAATTAATTCCTAAAATTAATAATATAATCTCGCAAAAATAAAATAAATTCAGATCTTATAAGATATTCAGACTAATTATTCTCTCTCTCTCTCTCTCTCAAAAAAAAAAAAAAACCGTCCTTCTCATAAAATAATATTAGTACGTGCTGCTTAATTTACCAAAGCTAATTACGAAATCAAATTTTCTAGCCAAAATTAACATCCAACTTGTGGCTCACGCAATGAACCCAAAGCACAGCACAGCACTGCACAAATTTCAACAATGCTCTAAAGACTTACATTATTATATTTTACTTTATTTTTCGGTGGGAATAAAATAAAAAATCACATTGGACCATTCTAATCAGCGTTGGTCGATTTTGGTGGTAGAAGTTTCCCTTGACTCCTACTAATCAGAGTCAGCCTTTTGGCCTTTTTCCCCAATCATTTTACACGTCAAAAGAAGGGTACCTAACAATACCATTTCCGTTCCCAATTTATCAAAGAGAAATTTTATGCATAGAGTAAATTTTCATATATTTTTATAACATTATTATTTTTGTAAAAAAATTATGTTCACAATTCTTTTATAACAAATTTTAAATGGTATTTTTTTTTATAAAAAAACTTAAGTGACATGTTGTTATTGATAGAAAAAAAAAGTAATTTCAGTAATTTGTTCAAATTAGTACTGTGGGGCCAAAGAATTTGACAACCCCGGCCCATTTTATACCGAGCGCAAGGCCCACGCCAAGAAAGAAGGAATGTCCGAGGACAAACAAAGAAGGCCCAAATTGCCGAGGAATATTGCCGAGGACAATCCTGTCCTCGGTCAACCAAGATCATGGAAGGGAAAAGCGGTACGTCATCAAAGGCAACCCCCCCGAGCATTCCAAAAAGAAGGATGAGTACAATGGACCAGCCATGAGAGAATGGTGGAAGAGTAATTTAAGGAGAAACTGTCACCTTCGCATTAAATGCTCACAACTAATGTTCTGACCGCATTGATGAGAAAATGACTCTTGAACAGTGCTACCTATGTTACCGCAACTCACAGAATGCTAGAGAAGATGCCTGATGGGACAGACACTCAAGTATAGGCTTTGATAATCAACGGATGGAAGGTCAAGATTGTTTAAAGAGGACTATATAAAAGGAGAAACCCACCGTAGAAGGGGGGATGGGAAAAAGGGAGAGAAAGCATCATGGAGATCTCAAGAACTCTTGCAACCATTGTCTCTCAATATATGTAAAAGTAGAGCTCCTCGGATTGTGCCGAGTACACGTTTTCTTTGATAAACCCAGTTCATTTCTGTTTGATTAACATAAAAACTCATTCTAACGGTTATCCATGCACTAAAACCTAGCTCTTTGACCAGCTTTCTACAAATTCATTGTACTGGGTCCACTGAGCCAAGATCCCATTCATTTTTGAGCTTAGTCGGAAAATCGAGACCCTACAAGAACCAATAACAACTTATTATCTAAGATTTCCTATAAAAATATTATAAACATAATACTTCTATATTTTTATTTTTGTTAGATCTAAATTTCATATTTTATTATTTTATTTTGACATATAAGAGATTTACACATTGTTTGTCGTGACTATTTATTATGTCCCTAACACTAACCATAACACAACTCTTATTCCAAAGTAAGGCGAGATACCATAAATTTCATATAAACTATATAAATCATGTAATTCAAATATTTATCATTATGTTCTTTAAATGGTATCAATTGTCACATCAATTTGTAATTATTTTTTTATAATAAAATTTATAATAACACTAATATTTTCTATTGTTCTTTAATTTTTGTTATTGAGTGCCCAAGTACAATGATTAAGGAGATTCTGAGAGATCTCTTTAAAAAATTATGAGATCACAACTCATTATACAAACTTTGCCACATAGGATTGGAGAAAAAAAGGCTGGTCCATGTAAAAGAAATAGGCATAATCACAATCTGTCACATAGGATTTTTGTGACAAAGTATGTGGAATATGTTATGATACTAGAATTATTGGATCTCATTTATATTGGAATTAAAAAAAAAAAATTATACCTCAAACTTTTTTTTTTAAAACAAACATGGTATCTAGATTTCATCGAGTATCACTAACTATTTCCCCAAATATATGTAGTCTCAGTCCCACACATACTAAGTTATTTGTAGGGAGTAGTTTCTTATGAGTGACCCTAAAATACTGGTAAAAAATATTATTAAAAGTCTTAGGAATATCACGAGATCTTAAAGAATTATTAAAGAGGTTACACTTAGTGTGCATTTGGCTTCAAATTAAAAAGCTAGCTTATTTTACTATTCAGCTTATTTTTACTACTTTCTAAAAAAAAAAAAAAAAAAACTTATTTTTACTATTAATTATGTACCTTAATGTACTTTATGGTACTATTTATAAGTCTCACGATATTATTTCAGTTAATTTTTACTTTTATTTAGTACTTTTAGCTAAAAATTTTCAGCATCAACAAAATAAATGAATTTCAATAAGGCCATTAGACTTAAAAGACTAAAAGTGGCCGGATTAGGTTATTTAAGAGATGTATTTGGACACCCGTAAACTACACCTCAAAATATATAAAAGAAGAGAAAAAGAAAAACAGAAGGAATAAAAGAGAAAAAGGAAGAAAGAGAAAGCAACGACTAGACGCAGCCGACTTTTAACCATCTCTAGGGGTTTGAGGTTTTACTACAAAAACCAAGCTCCAACCACCTCTGTCTCCTCTCACTCCCTCTCTTCTCTCTCTCTCTCTCTCTCTCTCAACAATCTTAATAGACAGTTGCGTTGTTTTTCCGGTCTTATGTTTCTCTTTCCAACTTGTCCAGAACAAAAACAATACTCAACTATATTACAACTAAAAAACCAGTATGCATAGTATTAGTATTCTTATTCTCTTTCTCTCTCTGTCTTTGAGCGTTTTTACACCCAGAGCTTTGGATCTGGAATCGGATAGAGCAGCTCTGGTTTCTCTCCGTAACGCCGTTAAAGGACGCTTACGGCTATGGAATATCTCTGCCTCTCCATGTTCATGGAACGGTGTTACCTGCACACAGAACAGGGTTACAGAGCTTCGGCTTCCTGGGATGGGCTTAGTGGGCCAATTGCCAATAGGAATAGGAAACTTGACCCAACTGATCACTCTGTCTCTCCGTTTCAACGCGCTCTCTGGGCCTATACCCCCTGACTTTGCAGACCTTGCTCTGCTTCGCAACCTTTACTTGCAAAAGAATTCCCTTACTGGTGAAATTCCGGGGTTTTTGTATGATATGCAGAGTCTTGTGCGTTTAAATCTTGCTGATAATAACTTTTCAGGGGAGATATTGGATAGGATTAACAATTTGACGAGGTTGGGTACTCTGCTTTTGGAGAGCAATGATTTTTCTGGGAGAATTCCTGATATTAATATCTCGAGTTTGACTCAGTTTAATGTTTCTTTCAATCGGTTAAATGGGTCGGTGCCAGAAAGGCTTTCGGGATTGCCCACGAGTGCTTTTGAAGGTAATTCGCTTTGTGGGAAGCCATTGGAGGCTTGTAGTGGGAGTGGGACTGGGAACAAGCTGTCTGGTGCTGCAATTGCTGGGATTGTGATCGGGTCGTTTATTGTGTTTGTGATCGTTATGGTGCTTTTGATTGTTCTCTGTCAGAAGAGAAAGAGTAATGGGAAAGATTTCGTGCCGGCGAAGGGTAGGGATGTTGACATTCCGAGAGAGAAAACGGTGGTGGAAGAGAGTGAGAGTAGGAGTACTATGTCTGTGAGTGCTAGTGCGAGGAGTAGTAAGAGTTTAGTGTTCTTTGGGAATGTGGCGAAGACTTTTGATTTGGAGGACTTGTTGAAGGCATCGGCGGAGGTGTTAGGGAAGGGGACTTTTGGGACTGCATATAAGGCCTCTTTGGAAATGGGAATGGCTGTGGTGGTGAAGAGGTTGAAGGATGTGAAAGTTTCGGAGAATGAATTCAGGGAAAGGATTGATGAGATTGGAAGGATGGTTCATGTCAATTTGGTTACATTGAGGGCTTATTATTACAATAGAGATGAGAAGCTTCTTGTTTATGATTACGTGCCCTTGGGAAGCTTATCTGCACTCTTACATGGTCAGCATTTTCCTTCTTGGCTTTCCTGTCCTAATTATTTTGTTTCCTTTCCTTGTTGGCAAATTTCATGATTGTGGGTTTTATTATGTCTATATTCTGCTACCTCTGTTAGGATCATCAACTGCATTCTCTATTCACTGTTGATGCATATATGTTTTGGTAGTATAATCATGTCTTTACCACCATTATTTCACTTGGCTCATGTTTGTATGTATTTCTCATTGAATTGCTATTCTACATAAATTATGTCTGCCTATTTCATTATATCTCCTCCAATGTTCTTGTTATGTGTCTTCAAAATTTACCATGGTTTTATGGAAAATTGATGAGATCTTTGGTCAAGAACCATTATGATTGTCATGAATTCTACACAATTAGACCTATTAGAGACAATTTCTCAATGCTTCTACAATGTAAACTTTATGGTTGGTAGTTTGTTGGAAACTCATATTCTACTTGCTAAACGGATTAGAAGTAAAAGGAAAACTTTTTTTGTTTGTTTGAAACAGATGAAGACATACAGTAATTTTGTTGGTTTATCAATGTTTTGATATTCAATTTTTCATGTAATATATAAATTTGGATTTCTATAATATTCCCATCCATTCCTAAAACGGTAAAACCACATTGACTATGTTGATATTTGAAATTCTTTGAAATGTCTTGAGGAATTTGTGTGTGTCCGTGTGCAACTGCAATTGTGCATACAAACTGTTCTTTTATGAAGACTTATGCTTGCAATTAGTTCATTTCTTTCTGATTTTGATGCTGGCGTTTTAGAATTTCTGTTCATTGGGTTAAGGCCAGTGCTTTGATTAGTTATCGATGCTAATGACTTCGATGGTTTCATTTTTTACATGTTATTATACCGCAGTTGTGGAGAAGTTCCCATTCTCTCACTGAAACTTGCATTGATTGTGCAATTGAAGATTCTTGTGAGTTGACTTGGGGGGCTTGAATTGTGATCACATTCAATTGAAATGATGTATGCGTTTGCTACTTTTTCCTTTTTTGTCCCTCTCCCAAATGTAGAATTGTGCTTGCTCTGTGTGCCTATGACTGCATTGCTGGTGATTAAAGACCATGTATATCTGTTCATTAGTAAGGAACTTTCGGTTGAGCTCTTTTTAAATCCATACCAACAGAAAAGAAGTGTCAAAAATTGAAAAACGTTGAAAACTGGTATTTGTTATGTAAAACATTTTATTTGAAAATTAAAGTTAACTGCTTTTTCAGGTTGAGATTAAAATTCTGGATTAAAAGCCATGAAAATAACAGATGGAGAGGTACTTTTCCTGCTTTACTGCATTTCTAATTTCATCTATTCCTCTGTTTTTTCACTGCAGGACAAAGAGGGTCTAATAGGACTCCATTGAATTGGGAAACCAGGTCTGGCATTGCTCTTGGAGCTGCCCGTGCAATCACATTCATACATTCGCATGGCTCCACAATCTCCCATGGTAACATCAAGTCATCAAATATCCTCATCACCGTATCTTATGAAGCTCGGGTCTCTGACTTTGGCCTCGCACGTCTTGCGCTTCCCACCTCTACCCCCAACCGCATTGATGGTTATCGTGCCCCGGAAGTCACAGATCCTTCAAAAGTATCTCAAACAGCAGATGTCTACAGCTTCGGTGTACTGCTATTGGAGCTGCTTACAGGGAAACCTCCCACTCATACCTTGCTGAATGAGGAGGGTGTGGACCTCCCAAGATGGGTCCAATCTGTTGTTAGAGAGGAGTGGACTTCTGAAGTTTTTGACGCCGAGCTGCTTAGGTACCAGAGTGTTGAGGATGAAATGGTTCAACTCTTACAGATAGCTCTTGAATGTACTGCTCAGTACCCCGATAAGCGTCCTTCAATAGCTGAGGTGACGAACCAAATTGAGGATCTCTGTAGTTTTAGTTCACAGCAAATGCAAGAAACCAATCCTGAATTGTTTTATGATGAAGATGAAGGGTTCTCACAGCAGTTCCACTCTACAAATTCAGGTGCACCGGCATCTTCAGTATAGAAGTCTTCCATTATTGCACTATATTCTCAATTGTTTGTTTATTCATGGGTTGTCTTTCTGAAGAAACCAACTCTTCAAGCTCCCTTTTCTTCCTTTTTCTTTTATCCTTTGGCCTTTGCCAATTTTCATTGTAGGCTTTTCTTCTTCCTCTTTAGTTTATATACAGTATTTTATAACAAGGGGGAATTTCAATGTCATTATTTTTATTTGGTTGGGTCCATATTGTCAATGAGAGTTACACTGCTCTAGTTGGGTAGATTACTTTTGTAATCCCCCACTCTCTCTAGCTTTGATGCTAATTTGGTTTGTTGGTTTTACTTATTTTATTTGGCATCCTGTTCGCAGTCAATATTCTGTAAGGCTGGTCTCAGATTTGAGATTTTATCATGTGATGTGCTATTAGCAATGACATACAAGTATTACAAGGGAAAGGAGTTAAGTCTTACTTGTCAAACCATTTTATAGTCTGAACTGGACTTGTTCATGGAATCTTACTTTCTTAATGTAATGAGCTCAGCCAAAATGAGAAAACTCATCTAAAATTTCAGTCGAAACCACTTTCAAGTGACCATATGCTATTACCAGATGCAACCTTGGAGAACTCCTAAAGTTGAAATGGGAGTCAAAAAGTGAATAAAGACACTTATTCCCTGCAAAATGCTTTACTATTTCAGCTGGTTTCCCACATAAACAAGATGCATATATTGAAGAAAGATTGGATATCTCAGTGTTTCCCATTTTAACATGTTATTGGGGTTCATCTTTCTTTGAGAATTGACCAAGCTTTTCTTTTCTTTTCAATTTTTTTTTCCCTTTCCCTTTTTTTTTTTTCTTTTTCTTTTTTACTTTAATACCTTTTATATAATGAATTAACTTCGCAGCAATATTATTTAAGTTTTCTTATGATGCAAGGGAGGAGAAAAGACAAATAAATATGTTTTTTATGCTTCATGTACAATTCTAATTTGTTGAAACTGAATTGTACCAGTTGGTTTGAAAAGCGGGAGCGTAGAAATTTATTAGTGATAATTGCTTTTCCAGTGGAATGAAAGAGACTTTAAATTAGATATAATGGTGCTTTTAACAGTATTAAAATGTTAGGTTGTGTGTCACTATTACACTCTGAAAATGTATTTTTTTTTTTTTTTTAAATCTCTCTGATAATGATATTTTGATCATTATGATTGGATTTCAAGAATAAAGAGAATGGTTTAAGTAAAAAAGAAGAAAAAAAAAATCTAATGTCTTTTTGTTGTTGGTAATAATGGATATTTATAAACTAAGTAGCAGAAACAAAGTTACGAAGGCAAAACCTCTAATAGTACAGACACAATCTATCATAATAAAGCAAAATACAAATGTTTGAACGGGAACTATGATAAACTACAAAATCTTGCTCTAATTGAGGTCTCATTTTAGCCATCGCATTCAAGTACTAATTTAGCTTACGAAAGCAGTGCTTTCATTTTCACCTAATCTCTTTCTAATCTCTATTTATAATGACCAACGAACTGTGGAAAATAAATGCCTTAAATATGCTTAAAGAATGGTCCCTTTCTTTATTTATTGTTTTTGGGATGAATAAAGAAATGCCTTAAATATGCTCAAGGACAAGGAGT
Organism: Quercus suber; assembly: GCF_002906115.3. NCBI lineage: Eukaryota > Viridiplantae > Streptophyta > Magnoliopsida > Fagales > Fagaceae > Quercus > Quercus suber. The sequence goes on along the minus strand of NW_027069685.1, from coordinate 538,881 downwards.
GAGCCATTTCAACCTCAAAGGCCAATCATCAATTACGGAGAGCATGTTGTCCTATTTTATATAGTTTGACACTAGTCAAGGTGACCATGTTGTCCTGGGTACTATGTGGGGTTTGTACGAGAATTGATTATGTCATTGGGTTCTAACTTCGAAGCCTCACTTTTTTCTTTTTGGTGAAACCGTGAAAGCGTAAATTTATCAAATTAAGTAGTTTATTTTTGCATCTACTCGAAAATGGAATATTTGGAATTTTTTATTTAAAAAAAAAAAAAGTAACGCTTTAAAAAGTTTTAGGAAGTGTTTGGTACATGTACTTAAAAATATGTATTTTGTTGTTTAAAAATATGTGTAAAAATATGTGTAAGTAAAAAAAGTATATGAAAATACATGTAATATTATTTAAAAACTGAAAACATGTATTTAAGTTACCCTATTAAAGGAGGTATTCCTTTGCAAAACTGCAATTTTAAACAAAATGGGCGTTAAGAAACCACCAATTTTGATGGCTACAAGCTCCGAGAGTCAAAATATGACACAAAAAGTAGGATGGGCTTCATATATGATTTCCAAAAGAAAACTCTGTGGTCTTCCTAATCTACTCAAAAGGCTCAAAGCACAGGCTGCTCCATGTGTGTGTATTTATATATGCTTCCTAATCCCAGTTGTGTCATGAGATACCTCGAATCAAAATGTCCATCTTCATGCATGGAGAGAGGAATGGATGGTTGCCCTTAAAGATTTCAAGATCCAACCTAATCAAGACTCAACTTGGTGTGCAAGCCAATAAATCATAATTTTACTTGAATTGTAAGATTTGTAACTTCGGTTTAATGTATTGTTAGTTTAAGAATATGCCTACGATAAATATCATGCTTTGCGTTCATTGTAATATATATTGTAATACACAGAGCTTATAAAGATGTAGGCAAACTAGGCATATAGCCATTAAGAGTTTTCACAATATTGGGGTAGAGCCTTGAGATTCATTTTATTTACAGTGGTTTTCTATAATAATGCAGATTTTTAATGCAATCTTCACGAGATACTAACTGGAATTGTTGCATGGTTCATACCTTTCTCAAAAGTTTGGAATGAACTCTTCATTCTATTTGAGGAAAAGACTTCATAGTACAAAAGACCACCCCCCCCCCCCTCTCCCCCACCCTTTTTTTAACGGCTAAAAAGGTTTTAGTACAAGGTTTTTACCCAAAAAAAAAAGAAAAGCATAAATTTGATTCCTATTTGGTCTTGAGAAAAATCTTCTCTCTTTGATAGCTCCCTACTTCTCTCCTATGCAAAACCTAGTTGCTTATTGCCACATTATTATTATGTACATCAATATCAATTGGGCAAGACTTAGGTGACTTAGGTACAGAAGATGTTGTTCCTTAGGTTCTCCTCTTAAAATTCTGCTATATGAATTTTTTCTCATAGGATGAAAATATATTTTTAGTTAAGTAGTCACATGACTAAATTTTAAGAATGGAACCTAAGAAACAACACTTAGTATATGTTTGGATTTAGCGTCCACGTCCCACGTTTTGCATTTTTGGGCTTTTTTTATTTTTATTTTTATTTTTTTTAAGGACCAGCACCTCTTGCACTGTTCATGGGACATGAACAATGCAAATAGGCAAATGAACAATAACCCACACGTGAATAGTAATTTTTTTAATTATTATTATTTTTTTTTCAGTTTTTAGTTTTTAACAAAATAAGCAGTATCCAAACGCACACTTAAAGTACTGTATCTAAGTTTTGTCTATATCAATTATGTGAGAGAATGTTAGAGTATATGCATGCCCTTACAGGGTCACACAGTCAAAGAAACCTTAGGATTTGAGTTGGCACTGATGCACAAACAATCTTTGACTGCTCTTTTTCAAGGGTTTCCTATGCTTTGTAGATTAATAGATCAAACCTGGAGTGGAAGTGTACATGTAAGAGTATGCACCAAAAACAAGAAACAAGCACACTTTCCTCGTGCATACTTTTACATGAACACTTCCTAGCTAGCATAGTCCTTTCCAGGAAAGCTTGTCTATCAAAGTCGAAATATATGAGACATTAATTGTTGACAAGGTTGGTAAGTTGAAAAGAGTCAAAAGACTCTCTTTAATCCACTCCATATCCTAACCTTCTTTGAAGTCATTGAAAAAGAACTTAAAAGCTTGAACATCCCTTTTTAGGAATTTTCTTTTTCTTTTATTTAAATGAAAAACAACATTTTGGAAAAAGGATTTAAAAAGAAAACGTTTTATTAAAATTTTGGATTTTCGGAAAGAAAATTCATTTTACGGTAGACATTTTTATTCATGAAAATTAGGACATCCATCTTGAAACTTTTTTTTTTTTTTTTTTTGGAGAGAGATTTCTTTAAAAAAATTGAAAGATTATTTTCATTTTGGAAAATATTTTCTAAGGACTTTTGGAAACTAATTATTTAATGGAATTCCGAAAAAAAAATTTTGAATTTTTTTTTAAAGAAAAAATTAGTTCTATAGAGAATTTCTATTTGTTTTTGGAAGGTATTTTTTTATAATGAAAATGGAATTTCCATGGGTTTTTGGAAAGTACTTTCATATAAAAAAGTATTTTTTGAGTTTTTAGAGAAAATAATTTTTCAAGGCTTTTTTGAAAACACTTTACTAATGATTTATTTTTCCCCCAAAAAATGGTTTTTAAGATCATTGTTTCGCGAAATGGAGTTTTCCAAGGAAAACAAAGTTTATTCGGAATTTTTTTTTCTTTTTTCTTTTTTGAGAAGAAGTTGATTCGGAAAGTAAGTTTGATAAAAACCTATTGTAAAGTCTTTTAAGTTTGGAAAACTTGAAGTTTTTTTTTCGAAAAAACAAACCATTTCAATGTATCGATTAAATGGATTTTGGTTGTGTTTGGCATTGGTTGAAAAAGACAGTTTTAATTTTTATTATTTAGCTTATTTTTGTTACTATTTAGCTTATTTTTGTTACCATTCATGAGTCTCATTGCACTTTTTGGTAGTATTTATGAATCTCACTATATTATTTCAGCTAGTTTTTAGCTTTATTTACAGTATTTTCAACAAAAAATTTTTAGTTTCAGCTAAATAAGCTATTCCCAAACGGATTCTTCGGGTGTATTTGACATTGGCTGAAAATGCAGCTTTTTTCATTATTTAGCTTATTTTTGCTACTATTAATGAGTCTTATTGCACTTTTTGATACTATTCATGAGTCTCACTGTACTGTTTTAACTAGCTTTCAGCTTTATCTACAATATTTTCAGTAATAAGTTTTCAGTTTTAGTTAAATAAATTGTTTTCAAATAGACTCGAACATATTGTAAAATAGAGAGTTAGCCTCCATTTGGCAAAAATTATTTTTGCTAACTTATTTACTATTTAGCTTATTTTTGTTACTATTTATGTATCTCACTGCACTTTTTGGTACCATATATAGGTCTCACTGTATTATTTTGCTAATTTTTACTTTTATTTACAGTACTTTTTGTAAAAAGTTTTCATTTTCAACAAAATAAGCTGATCTCAAACGGATTCTTAGTGTGTGAATCCATATCCATTTAGAAAAATAAACCTCAAAAATAATCAAATGCATGGGACAATAGTTAACCAAACTAGTGGTATTCTATCTCAATTGGCTCATCTCTTATAACGTAGAAAAAGGAAGGCAATCTTTCGTAGGACTCTTAAGCAAAAAATGATTATAAGTGCAACACTTGATCTTGAGGCAAAAAATGTCCCCACAATTATTATTATTATTATTATTATTATTATATGGAGATTCGTGTAGTGTTTTTTTTTTAGTTGTCAAGAATGGAATGAGGTCTTGCATAATATCACAATGCAATGACACTTTTGATGTATAAAATTAAAAGTTAAAAAAAAAAAAAAGTTAGTAAAAGTACGTTTTGATTAAAAAGTAGAGATTAAAAGAGTACGTTTTGATTAAAAAGTATAGATTTAAAAGTAAGTTTTTTTTTTTTTACCTTCTAAATTTTTTCCTCTCAAGAGTTTTGTAGTTAAACTGAACCTGCGCAATGGGGGAAGAGAACTTGGGTCCAAGTTGAATTCACACTGTCGCCACTTTCCCACATTGTACAGTGGGTTTCTAGATTTTACCCCCCACGTTTGGATATAGTTATGGTGGACAACATTCACAACAAAAGTACCTGAAAACGGACAAAGTATTTTTTTGCGTAAAATACAGATTTCCTTCATTAGCCCAAGAAGTTTCCTTCCTTTCTTTCTTTCACTACTTTCGTCTTATTCCTTAGCTTTCTTGTCTGATAAAAATCTTGGATTCTGCTTGCTGGTTCCATTGCGCCAAAACTCACTTTTTTCGAAATGGGTCTCTGGGATTCCTTCTCAATTGGCTCCGGAGGTGACCTTCTTAGCCTTTTCTTTTCTATTTCTTCTTATTTTTGCCGCTTTTGATTTGTGGGATTTTATTTATTTATTTATTTATTAACCTTTTAATTTTATATGAATATTGGAATTCTGTTTCCATTAGTTTGGTTGCTGAGAAAACACAGGAAATAGTTTTACTGAAGTTTAATAATGTTTGCTTGTTACTTCTTGCACAGGATACGAAACACCCAGTTTAATAGTTATACATGAATTCTTTTAACTATTTGTTTTCAACCTGGTTCTTTGAAAATCTGTATTAGCTTATCTTCACAAGAAAAATGAATTATCTGAAAGCTGGAATTTGAAATTTTGGATGATAAAATGGGGTATATCCAATTTTGTCTCCTAACAATGGACTTTGTTGATTCTGAACTTTATGCATTTTAGTAGAATATCTTTCAATGGAATTTCAATTATTGTCATAGTTTCATTTCCAGGTTGAAGATATTTTTGTTCTTTGTCATAATAAAACATATTATGAAGTGAGAATAATGGCATAATATTAGAATACATAAATATCTGTTCTTGTGGCCTGTTTGGTTGCTTAGAAAGTATGGGTTAAGATAAAAATATTTTTGATAATTTTTCTTTAGTATATTATTGTGTTTCTTCGGACGCCCTCTAGGCAGCAATATGCATGGGGAATGACTATTTTTNCATGAAATTGAAGGGTATTTTGTGGATTTTGAATTCCAAAATCCCTTGTAAAAAGGGCATGGTAGGTTCTCCAATTTGGGGTGGCAATTCGTGTTCGCAAGTTGAAGTCGTGTTGGGTCAAGTAGTAAGTATTATGCTATATGGGTCAACCCAAACATGACCCATTTAATAAACAAGTTAGAATTTCTCAACCCTAACACAACTTATTTATTAAAACGAGTAATCCGACATGACAAGTTTAACTTGTTTAATTAGCAAGTCATGTTAAGGTCGACAAAAAATGGCCCATTTAATAACCTATTTGATTAATATAGGTAATAAATGACCCAAACAACCTTTTTGATTAGTAGGCTATACTTGAACCGAATAACCAGTCTTCAATATCTAAAATTAAAATACAACCATAAATCAAGTAATAAACATTTAGTTACAATCATAAATCTAGCAATAATAACAAAAGCTAATAATTATTTCCTTCATTCAAAATAAAATTACTATTCCAAAAGGTTTTAACCTCCGTATCACCAAATTTAATAATGTGTCAAAGTTCCATATCAAAAAGTTTTTATAAGCTAATCAGGTCAAATTAGTCAAACAAGTTCACATGTTGAACACAAACACGACCTATTTATTAAACGGGTCAGTCATGTACATCTGAATATGACCTTAACATATTTAGCTCAAACCCATGACTTATTTATACACAAGTGGATCATGTTGGGTTTTACAAGCTGTGTTGGATTTTGCCACCCTTATCTCCAAGTAATCAATAAATATTATATATATATATATTAAAAAAAAAAAAAAAAACACATACACATACATAAAATTAATGAGAAAAAAAAAATCTAAACAATAATTTAGGTGGAGCAAAAGAGCATGACAATACCTAAATTCCAAAATTATAGTTTGGGTCTCAAACAACAATCATCGTGTCATATTTGGGAGGTTAGTTTTCAATTTTGGAAAAGTGAGTATAATTTTTTTATACTCAAAGTTCAAACTTTCAACTCATTCGTATTATATATATTAATTTTTTTTTTTTTTTTTAATTCCAAGGAGGCTACGGTTCCCTTGGTCTTGCATAGTTCCGTCTCTGTTTAAAAGGTGTGGACTCGAACTTAAATTATACATATTGAGCCGACCGTAATCATTATTACTTAGTACATGAAAGTGTAAGATTTAATACAAATTGGACCCATTTGTCTTCTTCCCGTGGCATTCATCAATAAATGCTTTTGGAACCGTATGGTAGGAATACAAATTGGACGTCTACCTTTCCTTGTCCATATCAAACTGGACCATTTTCACTCGGTACATAAGAATGTAAGACTTGTTACATATAAGTTTATCAGACAACTGATAGATTCCAATTAGTAGAGGCAAAATTCGACACAACTATAAGTTTATTAGACAATTGACGGTTCCAATTAGGAGAGGTAGAATTTGACGCAACTCGCGAATAACACAATATGACATGAAATTAACAAATTAAGGTTCAAGTTTAACAAATTTATGTCATACGCAGGTTGATACAACTAACCCGCTTAATAAATGTGTCATATTCGTGTCTAACTCATTGAACCCATTTGACTTGTCTAACTCATTTAATTAAATTTCATTTTACCAATATACTCTTCAAAACTTTATGTACATAAACTTACTTTCTTCCTTAGTTACATTCTCTCAAGCCCCATGCCCATCTCTCACTTTCAAACCTCAATTTTTTCTTACCTCACCTTATTTTCTTAACCATCTTCACCCTTCTATCACTGTGGTGCAAGGCCACCATTGCCCTCATCCTTCACTTCTATCTATCACTCGAAACCCTAATCGCCATTGTCTTTTACTTTCATCGTTCAATTCTTTGCCTCCATTGCCCTCGTCCTTCACTTCTCACTATCACTTGAAACCCTAGTCGCCATTATCTTTTACTTTCATCTTTGAATTCTTTGTCACCTTCACATCATTACCGTCATCCTTTACATTTCCCTTTATCTATTTTCCTTAAATTGATTGCTATGATATGATATTAGCTATTGTGGTTTATTTTGTTTTAACATATTATGATTGATTATTTGTAATATTGAGATATATTTTAGTTTTAAATGATTATTTGTGATGCAATTACTCTACTAGTTTTAAATTTTATATTAAAAAAATATTTATGTTTGGTTTTTCATAATTCAGAATAATTGAACTAATACTAAAATTTGTATTTATCTATTTTAGAATCACATTTTAAAAACCCAATTTGATAATTTAAAATTGTGTCTTCAAAATATGATTTCAACACTTAAAATTATATTTTCAAACACAATTTTAAAAGAATAAAAAGACTAAATCCTCAAATAATTTCAAAACAATGTCAATTTAAATAATATTATTTCAAAAATGTTTCTTGCTAAATTGGATTAATATTATACACACACGCACACATTTATAAACATTTGGCTTTTAATTGATCTCATAAAGATTCAATATTTAAGTTTCTGAGTCCTTACAATTTTACACCTCAATATTCTAATATATATTTTTAAATCGACTTTAAATTCTATTATATGTTTAAAGTTTAAACCCTCATTTACAATCTTGATACTCTTCTCAACCAAAAAAGAAAAAAGAATAAAAGAATTTTGCTACATTATATTTTCTATAAGAGTCAAAATTTGGTAAAGATGGGGTGTAAAACCCATATTTTATACCATCCAATAAGATATTGTTACATCAACATTTTACTTAAAATTCAGTACATCCTATAACACATAATAACACCACATCAACCTTTTACTTAAAACTTGAAATATGATATTTATTGAGATGTTATCTTATGTGATCAAATGTATTTATGTTTTAGTAATATGATGATGTAGCATATTCTTATTGAAGGGTTTACAGTAAGTTCTTATAGAATTTAATCTCTTTATTTAAATTGTAGAAATATAGAAATAAAATCCTAATAAATATCTATCAATAACTATTATAATTTTATTTTAATAGTTTCATATTTATAATAAATATTTATTAATAACTACCACAGTTACCAGATTTCATATTTAATATTTCACATATAAATATAAACAAAATAAATTTCTATTAGTAACTATCATAATCATCAAATTTGATATTTATATAAAAAATAAAAATAAGAGAAATGCACTCTAATTATTGAATTATTAAAAATAAATAAAAGAGGGAGAGTGATTTTTTGAGAGAAAATCATATTCTATTGAAATTTCTCTTATATAGCAAAAGTTGGTGACTAGTACTCAACAATGCTATTGACGCAATAAATTTCACAACTTATTGAGGTGATAAATTATCATCAATTTATCACATATTATCACCTTAGCCCTCAGCAATAATGAAAATTGAAAATTCATTGTACCTAAACTTATTGGTACTTTTTCCCTCTCTTAAAAAAAAAAAAATGATACTTCATAGTTCATAGTTCATACCATGTTTTCTACCCTAAGATTTTGGGGTTGTTTTACTTTTACTTTTACTTTTACTTTCACCTTTCCTCTACCAAGGTATGTGACTTGAAAAGGTAGGATCAACATCTCACGCTTCAAACTGAAGCAAAAGAGTTGGATGCGGTGGTGCTTTCCGATGAAGACGTCGCACGTGTTGTACGCATCACATATCTACTTAACACGTGGACAAAGTCGGAGAAAAATACATAAGCAATGCAATATATATTATTTGTTTAACTTTGCAGAATTTTATTGAAAAAAAATAAAAAGTATGTCCCATCAACCCCCCTTAAAAAAAAAAAAAAGTATGCTTAACTATAAAATAAAATAATGATAATCACAAATAATATAAAAAAAAAAATACAAAGCCGAAAGTCCATCTGGGGGGGCTTGGTTTATATAAGTTGGTAGAGGTGTATATTCACTACCCTGTTATCTCAATATCTCTAAGCCAGTTTTTTCGTTATCTCTCTTTCATTCTCTCTCTCTCTCTCTCTCTCTCTCTCTCATCTTGAATTTACAAGTAGTTGTATATATTCAATATTGGAGTTTGTGGGTGTTAAGAGTTTTTTTGTTGGGTGAGTGAGGATGGGGAGGCAACCATGCTGTGACAAAGTTGGGTTGAAGAAGGGTCCATGGACAGCTGAGGAAGACAAGAAGCTCATAAACTTTATTCTCAACAATGGCCAATGCTGTTGGAGAGCTGTTCCTAAACTTGCAGGTCTCCTTTCATTGGCCTATTAATTTCCCTCATGACTACAATCTCATACAGAGAGAGATACAGAAATCTTTTAGAAACTTTTTGAGTACAGGCACTTTCTTTTGGATTGGGGCGGAGGGGGTGTTATTTTTAATGTTTTAAAAAAGTTCTTTGATTTTATTCAATTTTCTCTTATTATTATTTTTAGTTATCTTTTTTTATGATTGGATAGTTGGGCAGAGAAAATTTGAATCTGAACGCTTTCATTAGAAACGTCAGGAGGTGTGAATTGAGTTAAAAGCGACCAGACATTATTTTTAGTCATGTTAAAATGAAATTTGTTCATGCCTTACAGAAATGTAAGGAAAGCTGGAAGCCAGCTTTGATAAATTTGAACCTGTTTCTTCTTAATGGAATTTTGTCTTTCATGATTGAAAAAAAAAAAGGCTACTTCTTCTTTTTTTCCCTCTTTTTGGGTTGCTGCAATTGAAAGAAAGCAAGCTTTGATCATTTTGAAATTTCTTCATTTTTAATTGTCCTGTACTTTATTGTGCTGCATTTCTTGCAAAAATGTGAAAGAAGCCAGCTGGTTTTGAATTTATTTTTTCCTATATTTTGTGTAATGAATTAAATATTTGGATTGGTTATATAATTAAAGAGGAGTGAACGGGAAAAGCTGACCACCAAAATGATTCCGAATGATTAAAAGCTAAGCAGGAAATCATGATTTTGAATGAAGAATGAAGAGAGATAAACGACCACTTTTATTGATTATGGTAATGGTGGGTCTCATTGCAGGATTGTTAAGGTGTGGAAAAAGTTGCAGACTGAGATGGACAAATTATCTTAGGCCAGACTTGAAGAGAGGCCTTTTATCAGCATGTGAAGAGAAAATGGTCATTGATCTCCATGCTCAACTTGGCAACAGGTTCATTCTTTTATTCCATTTCCAGCTTTGACATCGCTTCTTCCAGTTATGCTCTGTCCTGGCTCATGGGTTCTTTCGTAATTAGATTCCTTTTTTTTTTTTTATTTTTTTTTTTAATGCTACTCTTCTACATTTGACTATAATGACTTTCAATCACTATCTTGTTCCAATGCTCTGCAATTTCTATAATATGACATCCATCATATGGAAATTTTTTATTCATCAGTAATGGAAGACTTGGTCCCCATGGCACTTATCTATTTATTTCTTTTTTATATCTTGGTTTTAGTTTTATTAGTCTACAACTTGCCAATCAAAATAAAAAGTATACACGAAAAATTTCACAATTATTGAAATAACACATTATATTTGGTGTACAATATAATTTTTAAGAAAAAGTGATAATGTACTAATCACAAATTGTCGCTTTTCATGTACACCAAATATAATGAGGGCAATTTTGTCATGTACGCAATTTTCATATTAGAATCTTGGACATACCCGTAGTTACATGAACCTTTCTACCGGCCTCAAAGTCAGTCTTCCTTTGGATAATTCCAAAACATATTAATCAATATATAAAACTTAAATCTAATTTCTATTATTCTGAAGTCCAAAATATTTTCTTGGCATTTGCAGATGGTCTAAGATTGCTTCTCATCTCCCTGGAAGGACAGATAATGAGATAAAGAACCACTGGAACACCCACATCAAGAAAAAGCTTAAAAAGATGGGCATTGATCCTCTCACTCACAACCCAATCTCTACTGCAACTGATGAACCACAAACCCAACAACAAGAAGAACAACTGCAACACCAAAAAGAAGAAATGCAAAAACAACAAGAAGCTTCTCCAACTGATACTGTATCTGAAATTGATCAAAGCAAGGAGCTTGAGACAGAGACATCATTGCAGTCATCCTCTATCACTGAACCCAAAGAGGAAGACAAAAGCATGACAAGCCCATTTGACCCAATGGAGCTCATGAATGGCTTCTGCATAGATGAAGTTCCAATAATTGAACCCCATGAGATTTTAGTCCAATGTGCTCCTTCTTCATCAACTTCTACCTCGTCATCCACTTCTTCAAATTCCTCCAACTTTTTTCAGGACTTACAGTTCCCAGATTTTGAGTGGCCTTGTGACTACAACAATAGCAGCAACAACAGCATGGGCTTGTGGAATGATGACTTAAGCAGTTGGGATTTGTTGATAAATGATGATGGTGACAGAAAGCAGACTGTTAATCCTTCTCTGAGTCAGTGTCCAAGAATGGTTTTGGATCAAGAATCTTGGGCATATAGCCAATTGTAACTGCAGAATTTTCATACTGGCTTATTTGTAATTTGGATTTTAGTTGTCACCGACAGAGTCAAATAAATCAAGATCCGGGAAAACCCCATCTCTGAATTAGCATTTTAATGTTACCATTTTAAAATAGAGGAAAAAAAAGGGGTATGATAAACCTTTCTGTATATGAGAAGCGAAGTATTTTGGATTGTTATTTTAACAAATTGTGGTCACCATTTTCTTATTTATATTTGGTATCTTTCTTTTTCTTTTTTCTTTTTTCTTTTTTCTTTTCTTTTTGGTAGAAGGACAAGGTAGGATGTTTGCTATGACCTGTTGCTTGAAACCTATTGTTAAAAGAGCATTGTTAATCTAAAAATGGTTAGGAGTGGGCAACCAATACAATTTTCTCACTTGAACGTAGTCATTGTAACTTTTAACTACTACCGAGTTACGACCTCATTTTAATGAAGTATATAGAGCACCAATACGTTCCTAGTGAGAGAGGGATAACTCAAACCCAAAACACTCTGCATAACGAAATCTTGTTGGCCCAAGGCCCTAGCCACTAGGCCACCATTCACATTGGTGAAATAGATTAACCTTATTTTATTGTTACATCAACCTTTAAATGCTAGGATGCATTGTAAAATACAAACCTCAATAATTAATCTTTTATGTTCTTTTTTTTTGTGTCCTCTTCTCCTCCCTATTTAAATATGATAAAAAAAAAATATTTAAATACGGATACATACATACGGCAAAAGGAATTTGAACTTTGAATATTTTTGTTAGAAATATCATAATATACTAATTAAACTACTAGTCTCTTGGCAATGGGAAAAGAAACTATGAGTGAATTGTGCATTCAACTATTAGTGGTCTTGTTCAAACAAACTGGATATTTTATGACTCTTTTTTTTTTTTTGGGTCAATTATATTTTATGACTCTTTCTACTTAGTAACTTGATTGGTTTTCACTACAAAAGCCTTTCATATTGAGGATTTATTTAAATATAGAGAAGAACATTGAAAAAGTTGGCTACAGTTGCTTGTGAGTTGGAACACCTCTAACGGACTGAGATGTCTACTTTTGTTTTCAAAAAATTCCAAATTCCCAATATTTATAAACTCTATGGATAAATTAAAAAATACAGTAAAAGTCAGCTAATCATTATTGAATTGTGTACCCGGCAAAAAAATACAAAATTGTGTACCAAAGCATCTGAATAAAAGTTTCGGCAGAGATATGAGGAGTAAAATGTAGGTTCTTTGTATTGACAACATATATATGTAATCATTTTATTTTGTGCAACTTGATGCAAATATATAGTGTTTTATATATCATTAATTTTTTTGTCAACGCTGGTCACGTTATTTCAACTTGAATTACATTAATTCTGGCATGAAATTGCTTGTTCCCTCGCTTATTAGTGTTCAATTTCAACGTTTCTCCAAAAAGAAAAAAAAAAAGCGTTCAATTTCTATGGTCATATTTCCTTTTTCATGATTTGAAGTTTGAACCCGATTAATGTTTTGTACCGGTAGGATTTGAATACATGTTTCTTTATTATTAGGTCAAATATTAATTGATTATTAGTCTAAGATTGAACATAAGAACGTTATTCGATAAGAACTTTATTAATTGAGTTAATTTGGATACACCTTAGAGCAAGTAAAAGATTCTTCCATCAGGAGAATGTGTCTTTACGTAGGCTACTGATCAACACAGAAGCAATTTATTGCTGAAGATAATAATGTTTCTTGACAACCCTAACAATACTTAACCACTGAAAGAAATATATAATTTGGTTGGCTGGTTATCATTTTCAAATGTATTAAATATGCCATCAGTCTTTTACTACTATTATTTTAATTTTTGTTAATCTTTTAGAACAAGATTGGAAAATTTAATTAATGCAAACTGAGAGTTAATCAATTATAATATCAACAAACTGATTAAGATACAGACAACTTGATTCGGATACCTGTTAATAAATGAAAGATTCTCTGGTCAATCCAAACGCGGCTTTGGTCAACTTTTATAAAAATATGTGTTGCTTACTTCCAATAATTTATTTGTATAGCGTATATCAAACTATATAATTTTAGGTAACTTTAAAGTTAAAATGTGTTATAAAAAGCTTTAAAAAAAGAGTTTATTTCAAAAACATAAAGTTAGATTATTTGCTAAAAGACTGAGACAAAAGGCATAATTTTTTTTTTTCCAAATGCATTAAACTAAAAGTAAACAAAAGAGATGTGTAATTTTCCTATTCAGGGTCTTGTTTGTCGTATCAAAAAGTGCAATGGCATTATGACAGTAATTAATAACTGCAATAATTGTTTTTTTTTTTTAGGAAAAAAAATATTTATACATGCTATTCAACGATTTTACTTCGCTAAAATTTAAAAAAAAAAATGATTTTTTTCCTCCTTTTTCTTTCTTTTCTTATTTATTATTATCATACAGAGGGATTGCTTTGCCGTGCAAGTTAAAACCGTAGGCTACGAGTAACAGTGACATGAATGAGTCCGACCCTTACCGTATATTATCATTTTGCTTAATCCTTATATAAATTTTTTTTTTTCGGTTCCTTCTTAAAATTTTACCCTTTATTGCTATGGACTATGGAGTTTGCTTAACCATTAAAGTTTTCTAAAGATTAAAATATTAGTTGATTTTAACTAATGATCAATTTATCCACCTTTTTTTTAAAAAATTTTTTATACGTCAATAATTGAGGTGCTGGATTTGAATTATTTATATTTTCTTTAAAAATATTAAAAAGTGTCAATTAAGCTATATATTGTTGACATATATAATTTAATAACGTAGATCCTAATTAACTCAGCTGAAATGTACATCATTTCTATCAAAATAATAATAATTTAATAATAATGAATTACAACCACATGTATATAATAAACTACTTCATACGCAATGTACCAGTGTACACTTTCTTCTTCCTTCTATGAGAATGTGCCTATGTATACAAATTATGAATGTGGAGGCTGTTCATCAAAAATGAATGTGGATGCTATTTTTTTTTTTCATTTCCTTTTTATATGACTATTTGAAGCTTCCTTTCCCATTATAAAAGCTTAAGCTTGGGTTTGAAGTTTAGACAAAACTCACCATCATCTCCGCCAAGGAACATGGTTTTCTTGATACTAGTAGCCCTCGCTGCACAACACAACACCAAACATTACTCTCTCACACATGATTTGTACACAATGACATTGATGAAGCCCGAATTTGATTTCAAGAGGATAAATTTATATAATATATTATAATAATAATAATAATAATATATATATATATATATAGGGATAATGGCCCAAAATTGTATATTGGGCCTTTTGATGAAGCCCGAATTTGATTTCAAGAGGATAAATTTATATAATATATTATAATAATAATAATAATAATATATATATATATATATATATAGGGATAATGGCCCAAAATTGTATATTGGGCCTTGAGCCTTAGTCGAGGACGTTGGTTGGTCCGAAGACGAATAAACAGTAGTAAGGGTGTTAAGCTCAGAGTCGCATAAGTAAGATGCAAATGGAAAGGTTGGGAAAGGTGGCCCGAGAAGGAGTATCTCCTCGGATAAACAAAGCACAGATCAAATGTATATCCTATCGTTCAAAGTGACATTCTAGGAAATTCCACTGATAGGGACGTGCATTATGAACGTACTAGAAGAATGGGAGTTGGAAGTATCTAAGGAAAAGCTATTGCCACCACATTAAATGCTTTGTAGCTAACTTTCTAACCACATTTATGTGGAGAAGACCCTTGAACAATGCTGCCTTAGCTACCCCAACTCACAAAGGGCCAGAGAGGGTGTTTGATGGGACAAGCACTCAAGTAGCGGCATGGATGATCAGCAAATGGAGGGCCAAGATCATTGAAAGTGAGAGATATAATGTAAGAAACCTCTGAGGAATGAAAGATGGAAAAAAGAAAGGAAAAAAAACTGTAGCAATCAAGAATTGCATTTGTAACCAAACCTAAGAGAAATATATAATAATTGATCTCCTCGGACATTACCGAGGACGATTTTCTTTAGTTAAAACTTGTCTATCTTCATTCTCTTATCATCAAGATCTACTTTATTTATTGTTTAATTCATTAAAGCCCAGTTTTCCAACACACTCTCTACAAATTCATTGTTTTAGGCTTTTTAAACCTAAGTCCACCCACCTTTTGGGCCAGGGACTCAAATATGGTCCTTACAACATATATATATATATATATATAAGCCATGTTTTAATTTTTTTTTATAGTCATAATTTCAATTATAATTATCATATACTGATATTTAGTAACTAGATTAATCTCAATTATAGAATTATGATAGATTTTGTTAAAGTCAAAAAATAACTAAATTTTAATCTTTTTTTTTATATATAACTTTTGGAATTTTAAAAAATTGATAAAATAGAAAAATAATTCTTTATATTCTATTTTAATGAAGTTTAATTAAGATAGAAATGAGGTATACACGAAGAAAAAAAAAAGATAAAAATTTAAAGTATAAAGGGAGGGGGATTTTTTATGAGACCAAAGGTAATTCCCCTAGAAAACCGCTCTCCAATTTATGAGATGATATTTTATATATAGTCATTGTATGTTACATCCCTATTATATGTGGGTTGAGTTTCACACAAAATAATAAATCTTTAACTTTGAATGTTAAAAGTGCAAGCAAAATCTCATAGCAGAGTTGCATAACCCAAGCCACAAAGGTAGCCAGTGGTGCAATAGTTGCTGATGTAAGATGCACTAGCCAAGCCACAAGAGTAGTAGGCAGTGCAGCAGTTGCTGATGCTAGATACGTTGGTCAAGCAACGAAGGCAGCAAGCAATGCAACATTTGCTGATGAAGAGTGCACTGCTTAGACCACAAAGCTTGCATCAGATGACTTGATGAGCATGAAGTCTTGGTACGACTTGAGGCCATGCCACATCATGAATTCCAAGAGCATTGAAGGAGTTCATTCCACAAATCTAGGAGTTTGTTACTCAAGCTTGCCACGTGTACAGTTTCTAAAAGATTCAAAAAACTATTTTTGGCGCCAATTATAGAGTTAGTTATAATTCCTATGTATATAAAACAGAGTACTTGTTATGTATTCATTTCATTCAGTCCATTTCTTGTAATTCTTTCTTAATCAATGAAATTCTCTCAATTCTATTTAGATTTTCTAGTTTTTACATGGTATCAGAGCAACTAGCATAGTTCATACTAATTTCCTAGTTTCATTTTTTAATTCCAAAGTTTCTTGCTCTCCAAACAGATATTTCTTCAAGAAAATTCTTGAATTCTGGTTCACAAAGTCTTAATTCATCCTCGTTGATATTGAATCTTAAAGAATTTCTTGTTTTTCTTTTCCAATTTCATTAGAAGCTTCATTCAAGCTCGTGAATAGCATCAATGGCTTCTATTGAAGGAAGTGACTCTGATCCTATGCACAATTAATCCACACAACAAGTCCTTCATTCTAACACAAAGATCAATTCTCCCAATCAATTTTTCCTTAGTGCAAGCAAGAATCTAGGGAATATCTTGGTCACTCAATCACTGTTGGGAATGAAGAACTATCAATCTTGGTCTAGGGCTATGGTTCTAGCACTAACTGCCAAGAAAAAGATAAGATTCGTAAATGGCAAGATTACAAAACTTGAAATTGATTCTCCTTTGTACGAAGATTGGGAAAGCTATAACACAATGGTGCTTTCTTGGTTGAACAACTTTATGCATGTTGATGTTTCAAGCAGCACTACGAGGGATATGTGGCTTGAGTTGCAGTGTGTGTTTTCTCAGGGAAATGGACCAAAGATTTATAATCTTCAATAAGATATCTCACAGATAACTTAGAGTCAATTGTCAGTGACTAAATATTACTCTAAGTTCAAGAAGCTTTAGGATCAACTGCTTCATTATGAACCTCTACCAGCTTGTACTTGTGGAGGAATGAAGATTTTGAGTATTGCACATGAGAAGTCCTATGTCATGAGGTTCTTGATAGGGCTCAATGAGAATTTTGAGACTGTAAGGAGTCATATTCTCATGCTTGAGCCATTTCCATCAATGAGCATATGCTCTGGTTCTCCAAGAAGAATCTCACAAAGGCATTGGTCATGGTTCTGCCTTCACACCTAAGCTTAATTCAATGGCAATGTATGCCAACACCAGAGGGAATTCTTGCAACAAACATGGACCTAAGAAGGAGAGGCCTTTGTGCACCCATTGTAATATGCTTGGACACACTATGGACAAGTGTTACAAGCTACATGGCTATGCACCAAGTTACAAGCACAAAGGCAAGCCAAATTCCAATGCTAACCATGTTTCTTATCCTCAAGGCCATGCTATTGAGACCCCTTCCAATGCATCTACTTAATGTCCTATTTCTAAGGCATAGTGTGAGCAATTACTTGTTCTTTTCAATTCTGGAACTATTCAAGTACTAATCACCATGTTGCAATTGTTAGTACAAGTGGTGCTGTCTCTAGCATGCTTTCTGGAGCTCCTGGTGTGCCTGTTGCAGCTAGTGTGACTTCCACATCCATTTTGTCTTCAGGTAGTGTCAATTCCACCTTTGTAGATATCATGTCAAGTACCAATTCATTGTTCCCTTTCATTCCTAAAGGTATTTCATTTTTTCTACCAAAGTAGTTGATAGAGAGGTTTTTCATGCCACTGATTAGGTCATAGACAGAAGGGCTACTGATCATATGGTGCATTCCATTACATGTTTCACTACTATCATTGCTACTTTAAACACTTATGTTAATTTGCCTAATGGAGATGTAGCTTCAGTTACCCATGTTGGCATTGTGAAAATCTCAGAACACCTTATACTTCATAATGTTCTATGTGTTACATCATTTACTTTCAATCTTCTTTTTGTCAGTTCACTAGGCAAGTCCACTGTCTGTTGCCTTATTTTCTTTGGAAACTTATGCTTTATCCAGGACCTTGCTCATTAGAGCACACTTGGTCTGGGTAGAGAATGCAATGGACTTTACTTGTTGGACAAGAGCAGCATCTCTACACCTTCTATTGCAGCTTCTATTTCAGCTTCTATACATAGCTCCCAACTTCAAATCTAGCACTCCAGATTGGGTCATCTGTCCAATGCCAAATTGGCTTCAATAAAACCAAATGATGTACCTTGTTTCACTTCTATTGAGAACTTTAATTTTGACATTTGTCCACTTGCAAAACAAAAACGTTTACCTTTCAATAAAAGTTCTCATTTCTCTAAATCTTGCTTTGAGTTTATTCATTGTGATTTGTGGGGACCTTTCTCAGTCTCTACTATTGATCATTGCAAATATTTTTTAACCATTATTGATGACTACTCCAAGTGCACTTGGGTTTATTTGTTGAAGCATAAGTCTCAATCACAATCTATTTTAGAACAATTTTGCATTATAGTGGAAACCCAATTTTCTAAGAAAATTAAAACTTTAAGGTCTGATAATGGCACTGAATTCTTCATGAAAGATTTCTTTGCCAAGAAAGGCATCTTGCATCATTTAAGCTATGTTGAAATCCCACAACAGAATGTTGTTGTTGAGAGGAAGCATTAACACATCTTGAATGTGGCAAGAGCTCTCATGTTTCAATCCCATTTACCTTTGCATTTGTGGGGTCATGTTGTTCTTTCTGCTATTTATTTGATCAACATAATTTTTCATCTACCTTATCAAATCAAATTCCTTTTGAAGTGTGGTTTGGTCATCCACCTAGTTATGCACATTTAAAAGTCTTTGGTTGCTTATGCTTTGCTTCTACACTTTCTAATCATAGATCTACACCTAGAGCTGTTAAGTGTGTTTTCTTGGGGTACTTTTGGAGTTAAGGGATATAAAGTACTTGATTTGTCTACTAATAGGGTGTTCATCTCTAGAGATGTGGTTTTTCATGAAAATTCTTTCCCTTTTGCTTCTATTTCAACTAAAGTTGTAGATCCCTTTATTCCTTCTACTGTTGAAGCTTCCTGCTTTGTTGGTATTGATGGTTTTGTTACTCCAATTAGTATACCTGATTCTGCTTCCTTGGATTTTGATGATGTTACTTCATCTTCTTTTGTTCACCTATTCCTATTGTTTTACCTTCTAATGCTACTTCTTCTAGTCCTGTTCAAGTGCCTCATTCTAATCAGGTGCCTCATTCATCTCCACCAATTGCTTCAATCCCTCTAATGCCTTTTAGGAAGTCAACTAGGGACATCAGATCTCCTACTTACTTGCAAGACTATGCTCGTACTACTGTTGCAGCTGGTGGCCCTTATAATCTTGCTCAGTGCCTTACCTATTCCCATTTGGAGCCTTGTTATCATTCTTACTTGTTGGCAGTCAGTTCTAGTCCCAAAGAACCTCAAAGCTTTTCCCAAGCTGTTCAAGATCCTTTTTGGAGGGCTGCCATGGATAAAGAAATCCAAGCCCTTGAGAAGAATCACACTTGGGATGTGACTACTTTACCTCCTGGTAAGTCTCCCATTGGCTGCAAGTGGGTATACAAGGTGAAGCTTAATCCTGATGGTAGTGTTGAGAGGTTTAAAGCCAAACTAGTTGGCAAGGGTTATACCTAAAGGGAGGGACTTGATTTCCTTGAAACATTCTTTCATATTGCTAAAACAATTTCAGTGAGAGTCTTTCTTGCTCTTGTTGCTCTTAAATAGTGGCCTTTACACGAATTGGACATCAATAATGCCTTTCTCCATGGAGATTTGGATGAAGAGGTCTATATGACTTTGCCTCCTGGTTTTCACAGTAAGGGAGAGTGTGTTTCAGTCTCTTCTTCTACTTCTTCAGCTGCTCCTAGGGTGTGTAAGTTGGTTAAGTCTCTTTATGGTTTGAGACAGGCTTCTAGGCAATGGTATACAAAGCTGTCAGCAACAATAAAGCAACTTGGTTTTGTTCAGTCTCAGGCAGATCACTTCTTGTTTGTGCATAGCAAAGGGTCTTTGTTCACTGCCCTACTTGTCTATGTTGATGATATGGTAATCACTGGCAATGATCATGCTTGTGTTGTTTCTCTCAAGTCAGTATTAGATCAGAAATTTGGGATTAAGGATTTGGGGTCACTTAAGTACTTCTTGGGTTTAGAAATTGCAAGAAATAAGAATGGGATCAGCTTAACCTAGAGGAAGTATGCTTTAGAAGTCCTTGAAGAAACTGGTATGACAGATTGTAAACCAGTTCAAACCCCAATAGAATAGCAGTTGAAGTTATCCAAAGGAGGTGGGGACTTGATTTCTGATCTTGGACAGTATAGAAGGCTTATTGGGAAGCTCATGTACTTGACCTTGAGCAGGCCAGACATCACATATGCAGTGCATAGGCTTAGTTAATTCTTGGCACAACCTAGAGCACCACATATGAAAGCAACCACTAGGATACTTCAGTACATTAAAGGAACACCTGGCCAAGGTGTTTTCTTCCCCACTGAATTTGATTTGCACTTAAAAGAATACTATAATGCAGATTGGGCAGGATTCCCTGACACAAGAAAGTCTTTAACAAGCTATTATGTGTTTTTTTGGTGATGCATTAGTGTCTTGGAGGTCTAAGAAACAAAGTATAGTGTCTAGATCCAATGCAGAGGCGGAATATAGGGCCATGGCTACAACTACCTATGAATTGACTTGGATTTTGCATTTGCTACAAGATTTACATGTTAAAGATGATAAGCCTATGTTGATGTACTGTGATAACCAGGCAGCACTTCATATAGCAGCAAATCTAGTTTTTCATGAGAGATCAAAACACATAGAAGCTAATTGTCATATTGTGAGAAACAAGATCCTTGATGGTACAATTAAAACCTTCTATGTTTCAACTAAGAATCATTTGGCAGATGTGTTCACCAAGGCATTAGGAGTGGAAAGTTTCTTAAGATTAATAAAAAAGCTAGGTGTTATCAATATTTTTGCTTCTATAGTGGAGTATCATCATACAGGTTTGGAAGAGCAAAAGGCAAGAGTTGTGCTCTTGAGAGGGAGTGTTAAAAGTGCAAGCAACATCTCACAGCAGAGTTACATAACCCAAGCCACAAAGGTAGCCAGCTGTGCAGCAGCTGTTGATGGGAGATGTACTAGCCAAGCCACAAGAGTAGTAGGCAGTGCAGTAGTTGCTAATGCTAAATACATTGGTCAAGCCACGAAGGCAGCAAGCAATGCAGCATTTGCTGATGACGAGTGCACTACACAGACCACAAGGCTTGCATTAGATGACTTGATGAGCATAGAAGTCTTGGAACTACTTGAAGTCATGCCACATCATGAATTCTTCATCCAAGAGCATTGAAGGAGTTCATTCCAAATCCAAGAGTTTATTACTCAAGCATGCCACATGTACAGTTTCTAGAAGATTCAAATAATTGTTTTTAGCGCCAATTATAGAGTTAGTTATAATTCCTATGTATATAAAACAGAGTACCTGTTATGTATTCATTTCATTCATTCCATTTCTTGTAATTCTTTCTCAATCAATGAAATTCTCTCAATTCTATTTAGATTTTCTAGTTTTACACCTTGTGTGCTTTCCAATTTGTGAGTGCACACTATAAGACTAATGTCTTCTTGGTTGTACGCAAACCTTTGGAATATTATTCGGTACTTTCAAGTTATAGTGATATAGTATTGTCTCTTCTTTTGTGAATGGTGGGTCACACTATAAACAAGTTGCTATATTTTAGGAGTACCCAATAATTACTTTTTATTTATTATATTTTAGATTTCAGATCCATTTTATGTTATTATCAATCAAATTAGAAACTCATTTATTTATTTATTATATTTTTAATACATGGTAAAAAAAAATAAATTTTGAATATTTTTTTAAATGGGATAATTATTGAGATCTAATTATCTTAATATCTTGTAAGTATGATGGTTATGTATAAATTCTATAATCTCACATTATTTTTGACAATATAATATTATAATGAAAGGTCACCATGTTGCATGACATTGTAAAATAGTTATACCAAATATAATTTTGATTATATAAAAACATTAATTTTGACAAAATATTATTAATTTCGACAATGTTGCTTGACATTGTAAAAGAGTTATATATACCAAATTAAATTTATGAAGATTATATAGGCATTTGTTGCCCCTTCCCCGTGCTCATATAAACAAAATCAGAGCATTTTTTAATAAATAAAATAATATAATTTAGAACAACGCCAAAACAATTAACAGTTATATTTTTTTGTTTTTGTTTTTTGAAGTTATTACTAACAAACAACACAAAATGATTTTTTTTTCTTTGATTTAATTTAATAGACACTTTAAATAACTTAGCCAAACATAATATAACCCAATAGAAAAATTAGGTAACAATCAACAACAACAATTTGAGACTAAATTTTTATTTATATGAAAAAAATTTCAATGAAAAGGAAAAAAAAAAAATCAGGGGACCTAATCTATCAAAAACTTTCGCTATAAAACAACAAGTTTACAACAATTCTCTCTAAACGGGAATTAGGAACATGTATATGTTTTAATTCTATAACCTCAATTATAATAATGGAATTTTTTTGGAGTTAAGGATAACTCTCATATATGGTGATTTTTTTCTTTAATATTCATTTTCAAACAATTTTCCACTTCATCATTACATGCTTCGTATGAGTTTGATACATTGTTTATTGTTTTCCATATGGTGCATGTTAATCTATGGTAATTAAACGGAAATCAATCTGAATTCATATAAATGATTAGCCACTCCATTTTCTATGTACGCAACACCTTTCTTGGTAATGTTATGACTCTCGCCCATGTTAAGACATATGTGAAACTTGTTAGAACATATGTCATGTAGAATTAGCTAATCTTTTGACAAAACGTATTTTACTTGTAATTTGGGTAGATCTAGGATGTGTTTAATATTTCAAGGAATAAGAATTCAAATCTAGTATTGAAGCCATGCAAGTCAGTTAAAAAAAAAGTGAAAAAGTGTTGTTCATTATAGCTTGACAGATATATTTATCGAGAAGGATGTGTTTAATATTTCAAGGAACAAGAATTCAAATCTAGTATTGAAGCCATGCAAGTCAATTCAAAAAAAAGTGAAAAAGTGTTGTTCATTATAGCTTGACAGATATATTTATCGAGATTTAATGCATAATTCTTGACAGCTCTTGACAGAAGCTGTATCTATAAAAAATTACGAAATTCATATTAACAAATCTGTTTTTCACGCATATCCAAGTTATTTGTGTAGGATTTCTTTTCTCATAACCTTATATATATATATATATATATAAGGATTATTTAGAAAAAAAATTTGGCAAATTCCCTTTTTGAGCAAAAATTGTAGTGTTTTCCTCATTTTCCAAACTAATTAGGAAAATACCCCTCTTTTGTAACTCGATTTGAGATAAATCGAGTTAAAAAAAAAATTTTAGAGCCCTATAGTGATGTTTAAAGGATCTATAATGGTGTTTTATAACTCGACCTCCATGAACTCGAGTTATAGGCAATTTTTATTTATTTATTTATTTTGTTTTACTTATAACTCAAGTTCATGGAAGTCGAATTACAAAACGTTACTATAGGTCCTTAAAATGTCACTATAGGCTCCTTAAAAACGTCACTATAGGGCCTAACTCGATTTATTTTAAATTGAGTTTCAAAAGAGGGGCATTTCCCTAATTAGTTTAGGAAATTGGGCAAAACGCTACATAATTTGCACGAAAAGGGCATTTGCCCATTTTCTCTAAGATTATTTTATGGGCCGTCAAAGGTGATGCAACTTGATGCAAAGTGATTATTCACTCAAATTATGATCGGAGACAATTTGCCCTAGTTCATATTTTTCTTGTAGAAGCGGTTGTATCTTTGCACCAAGTGTTTTGTAACCAAGGAGTTTCTTGATCTTCATCGTCTGGATGAACTGAAGAACTCTACAGCCAACATCTTTCTCAAGTTGGTGTGTTAGTCACGTACTTGGATCCATGCATCGATTAGTTAGTCACGTACTTGGAGTCTTGGAGTCGTACATTGAAATGAGAGATTGTCACTACATTACAAGTCCAATTTTGTATTGGGGTAATGGTTCAACTGTAGGTTGGTATTAGGTACTGAGATTCCTTTTACTTGTAACCGCTTGTTTTGATAATAGTAGATTCTCGGGAGTGGTAACCTTAAATTTACCTAGTTGGGTTTTGCCTTGGTGGTTTTCCCTATTCGTAAACAAATCACCTATATCAAATTTATTTTTCGCTGCATTTAATTTAATTAGTGATTTGTTTGTACTACCACGCTTATTGCATATAACTAAACTTAATTAATTCACTTGGCTAATTAATTGATTAAGTTATCATATAGGTCTATACATTTTTGGCATATCAGCCCATAAGTAAGCAACATATATATACTATGTAGATGAGATCGAATACTTTCTAGAATGCTACTGCTCTTTGATAAATCTTCTTAACTAAGTTTCCAAAGGTACTTCTAGAAAATTAAGCTTATTCTATGTATTGTTGTAGTTCGATACCATAAAATACAGGTGCTTCATCATCATTAGCTACAGGCTAATCGTGAGAAAATAGTATTAACCATGAAATATATATGCTCTCTCCATTTCAAATGATAAGGGTATATTCTATTTCCCGTTTATAATGTACTCTTGAAACAAAAGTCTTGTCTGAATTATTCCATCTCTGGATATAATTGCTTGGTTGAAACATTTGTTAAATTTTGTTAATGATGAAAGTTTCGAGCAATTCAACGCCCACATGAAATTGCGACATCTTTTAAATAACAAGAAAAAAAAAAGTATTGGGTCAACAATATCTGATGCACTATATACAACATATTCCTACAACAATATCTGATGCACTATATACATCATTTTTGTTAATTCTTCTTCTAAATAATTTTAAAAAAAATTAACAAAACTATTTCTATGAATCTGATCTCATCAATATAAAACGTTAAAAACTTAAAAACATTAATTAACAATTACATTGGGTAAATTCAATAAACAAAATAGAAAATCAGTATTCTTATGTGAATGCATTGCCGGAAAAAAGAACTTAAAAAAAATAATAATAATTATGTTGCATAAAACGGCAGAACCACCCAAAATAATATATTTATATATTTGGCAGAGAATGCATAAATTTTGAATTTTGATTTTAGTTTGGCGATGCTGTAGTCTGTGCATAAACCTTCTGAATATGGCTTGAGAATTGAGAATTTGAGATATATAACTAGGTAGCCACTAAAATTGTGGTCGTTTTTCCATTTTAGGTAAGTATTAACGGCTCAATGGAATGGATAATGCACCAAAATTGTCTTCACGTCAAGGTAGAAGCTCCAATTTCTGGGAAAGTCTAGAATTTACAATTTTCCTTCTGAATGGAATAAATTTATAAAATAAGCTAAAATTCTTTAAGACTTTGCAAAATACCCTCTAAAAATCTGTTTGAATACTGCTTATTTGTTGAAAACTAAAAATTTATTACTAAAAATACTATAATAAAATATTTTTCAAAAAGCAAAATATTGTTTACGAATACTGTTTAAGCGTTTTTGTACTTTGACCGGTCATATGGCATTATATGACCAGCCAAAAAAATGCAAACGTAGCTTCATCGTTTGTCTAGCACGCGCTAAAGAGTGACTTCGAAAAAAAAAAAAAAAAGGACAATTAGTGAGGCACATAATCGTCAATATTAACGTCAGCGATCCGTCCACAGTCAAAGTGCACCCTAGCTTGTTAGAAAAATCTAACTTATTATTATCGTGTGCCATTGACTTTAAAACCCAAATCCATTTGCTGACCATTAAAAAAAAAAATAAATAAATAAAATAAAAAACCGCAACCAAAGACAAAGTAGACTAAACAAAATTTGGATTTATCATCTTGCAATTAAATGTAGCGACAATAACTGTGTTTACTCCATAATTTTTCTTTAGGGTCGGTTCGGTTGGAGAGGTAAAAAAAGTGAAATGATAGAAAATGAGGAATGGATAAAAAAGTGAGAGAATAGAAAATATTTAGGATATGTTTGGTAACTGTTTTTTCATCTTATTTTTTGTTTCCAAAAACAAATTTCTATTTTTAAGACTAAAAAACTGATTTGACAATCCAAAAAAGACAGAAAACAAAAATTATTCTCAAAACTCAATTTGTAAAGAAAATTGAAAACATTCAAAATGCTGTTTTCAATTTCTAATTTTCAAAAGTAAATAAAAACATACATTTAATTTAATGAATCTGTCTCATTTAATGAGTTAGCATTAGAGATCAAAACCTAGTAACAACGTATTTTAGTATTTTCTATTTTTTTTTCAAAAAAATTTCTTTTTAATTTCAACTATCCAAACATGTTTGATTTCAAAAATACAAGAATTTTTTTTTTATTCCCCAAAACAAGTTTTTGAAAATAGAAAACAAAAATTGTTACCAAACATAACCTTAGTTTTCTCTCATATGTGTTTGGTTGGGATGATAGAAAAGTAGAGAGATAGAAAACTATGATAAATGAAGTTGGTATAAATTTACAATTATGTCTCTATTAAATAAAATAAAAGACAATACAATTTTTTTATACACATTTATTTGTTTTAAAAAATTATGTATGGACATTTCACTTTTTTTTTTAAATTATTATTTTAAAGGCACAAGCCAAATCAGAAAACTGGTGGCCGAGGGGGGGGGGGGGGGAGAGAGAGTGGTTTTGAAGGAGAAGGAGAACGAGAGTGAGAGTGTGGAGGTGGCGGAGGAGTGGCCTTTGGAGACGGCGATTGGGCCGGTGGCAATGCTTTTGGAGACGCAGTTGGTGGCGGAGTTGGAGCAGAATGAGGCACGGTTGGTGGTAGAGTTGGTGCAGAATGAGGCACAGTTGGTGGCTTAGCAGGAGACAATGATGGGGAGGGAGCTGGAGAGTTTGCCAAAGTGGAGACAAGAGACAATGCCAAAACCAAAACCACAAAGCTTAGGTGCGCCATTGCTCACAGGTCACAGCCTCACACACACAGAGAAAGAGAGAAAAGTTCGAGGCTTTTGTTAGTCGTCTGAGAAAGAGAGGAGAATGGAGGGTTTGTATAAATAGAAGGGGAAGAGTTTAACGTAGGGAATTGTCAACCATAGACGTGGATTCTCCTTTGTGAATTGACTGAGGGAGTTGGAGCTGGTTAAGGTTTATGGGAGTTTGAAGGTCGTGCTGCACCACTAAAGGTACAGTTGGCATTGAATCTGGCGTGCATACTTGGGATTGATCTTTGAATTTGATTGTTCCAAGAATTGGGACCTTGGGATGTGTTAGATTGTATACTAGTTTGACCCTTGCTTTGTCCAAATTTATACTTAGGCTCCGTTTGTTTTGGCTTCAAACTAATTCCGAGAATAATTTCTCAGAAAAGTGGGTGTTTGGTTGTTACTTCAAATTTGGTTAAACTGATTTCTGGATTAACCAAAAATATAGCCAAAATAGTGGAAAATGATTTCCGTTTTTACTTCAAATGATTTCTGGCCTTGGAAAATAAAAGAGAGAGAGAGAGAGCGAGAGCGAGAAGATCGTTGTCGGAGCAAGAATACAACCAGATCAAATCGAAGCAAGACATTCGCACCGCTCCGATCGTTCAAATCCACCCTCGTCGAACCCAGTCACCGATCATCGAGATCGTCTCGCCATTTCCAAACCACGTGCAAAGAGAGCGACAAAGAGAGAAAGAAGAGAGAGTAGAGAGATCATCGCACCACCAGGGAGATCGTTCTCGAACCCACTCGCACTAGATAGCCGACGAACCCACTCACACCGCGCCGATCGCACCAGATCGCACTGCGCCGACAAACCCACCACTCCGACGAACCCATTCGTCAAACCCACCACTCCAACGAATGGGTTTTCTTTCACTCAGATCGCGCCATTGATGAATTTTTTTTTTTTGGTTGGGTTTTGTTTGGAAGCTGAGAAAATGTGAGAAAATATGAGCATCAAAGAGAAAATGTGTTTTCTCTATTATTTTCAAGAATACAACCAAACACCAGAAAATATTTTTCAAAATATTTTTTAGAATGCAACCAAACACTTGAAAATATTTTCCTTTCCCAAAAATAGCATTTCTGGAAAATATTTATTTTCCGGAAAATATTTTACTGGAACCAAACACAGCCTTAGTTGCGTTTATTATACACAAACAGACAAACTCTTGCGCATAATTGTACATTCCATTTTTGAACTAAAACCAAATGTGTGTAAAACTATGTGTAACAAGTATTACTATTAAGTTATTTTATAATGAAATGATTTTATTTTCTTTTTTGAAAATTATACAGTTTGAGGGGAGGATTTGAGGTTTGAACATTAGACATCTATATTAATATATATATATATATATATATAATAATGGCGAAAAGCACATTTTCGTCCCTACATTTTCACGCGATTTCCATTTTGGTCCCTAAATTTTTTTTTTACCGCTTTTAGTCCCTATCCTGGAAAACGTGTCTCGTTTTTGTCCCTGCCGTTACATTAGAAACGGAAATTGCACAGGTGGCAAACGGAAGATGACGTGGCCATTAAAATAATAATAAAAAATATTATTTGACATTAAAAAATGCCACGTCAGCACTTAAATTAAAAAAATTAATTTATTAATTTTAACTAAAGAAAAAAAAATTAAAAACTAAAAAAAAATTAAAAACAGAAAATGAGAAAACAACATTAAACTCAGAATCAAAGATCAAACCCGACATTTTCCTTTATTTGAAGTCCAAATAAAAAACATTTTGTTCATTGCTCATCCACTAGATTCAACTTACTAAAGCTCTCTCTCATCTAAATTGAAGCTGTCTTTCATCTAAAGCTCTCTTTGTCTCTCATATCAAAATCTCTGTCTCTATCTCTCTTTTGGCATTCTCTTTGGATCTGGGTTGAGAGAAAGAGATGGCTTCTCCGCCTCTCTCACGCAAAGCGAAGCCGATACGATCGGCCAAAACCCCTCAGTCCTTGCTGTGTTCGAGGACCGCCGTCGCGAGCTTCACACCACTCGGTCATTATCGGTCTTCTCGATACTGGAATCTGGCCAGACCGGCGTAGCTTTTCTGACACCACTCGGTCTTCTTGGTCCGGTTCCGTCTCGGTGGAAGGGAGCTTGTTGGTGGGTGCTGGGTTTGACTGGGTTCGTTGGTTGGGATTGAAGGGAGCTTTTCCGACACCACTCGGTCTTCTCGGTCCTGTTCGTTGACTGGTTTCATTGTTGTTGGTTTGATCGGTGATCGTTTTAGGCATTTGGGGTTTGGGGTTTGCTAGGTTGTTGTTGGAATTTCACATTTTGAATTCCGCATTTGGGTTGTTGTTGGAATTTCGCATTTGGTTTTGGGGTTTGCTGGGTTTGGGTTTGGGGTTTGCTGGGTTGTTGTTGTTGTTGTTGGAATTTCGCATTTTGAAATTTCTTTTTTTTTTTTAAGTTATTAACTTGTAGTGGTATGGGTGTTGCTGGGTTTCTATTCTTAGGATGGTTTGGTTTGGGTGTGGTTTAGTGTGAGTTTTCCTGTGTTTGTTCTTGTTCAACCTCTTTAACTTGGTGATGTTCATGTTTTTTTTTTTCCCTGTAGGTTTGATGTTCATGTTCTTTGATGTTCATGCTCTTTGATTTTGGGTTTGATGTTTCCTGCTGGGTTTATTTTTTGATTTAAGAAGAACAAGTTTTTATGTTCTTATATTTGTAATTTTTTGTTTGTAATTCTGTTTTTAATTTTTTTTTTAGTTTTTAATTTTTTTTTCTTTAGTTAAAATTAATAAATTATTTTTTTTTAATTTAGGTGCTGACGTGGCATTTTTTAATGTCAAATAATATTTTTTATTATTATTTTAATGGCCACGTCATCTTCCGTTTGCCACCTGTGCAATTTCCGTTTCTAATGTAACGGTAGGGACAAAAACGAGACGCGTTTTCCAGGATAGGGACTAAAGGCGGTAAAAAAAAAATTTAGGGACCAAAATGGAAATCGCGTGAAAATGTAGGGACTAAAATGTGCTTTTCGCCTAACTTATACGGCCAATATTTTGGCTTTACACTTGTATGTATGACCACCAAACCGCGTCAGACTAGAGTCACTAGACTAGTGCATGAAATAATAAAATAATAAAATATTTCCCTAATCTAATGGAGAGATATATAAATTAACAATTCATTCTAAAATAGTAAAATGTAACCATTCAAAGACTGTAAAGTGGTCAGTAGTGGAAATGGAACTAATTGAAAGTTTGAATTCAAAACTCTCACTCTCTTGCTCGCTTAGAAATGTGGAACCGCGAACGTGATTTGTCGAGTTATATGGGCCGCTTATCTTCTTTTGAATCTTTCTGACTTTTATGTTTGTGTTCACACTCTTTTTTGGCTCTTCCTGTCCTTGCCTATAGAAAAGTTTAATGGAATCTTCCCCTGTTCTCTTTATAATTTTTCCTAAGGTCAATAAAAAGAATCTTAACTATTTGGGATTTGCAATCACTTCCATGTGGATGCGTTGCAATTGCATCATTTGATGATGTGACTTCCCCAGTTCTCTTTGACCAAATTACAACAAATATGTAAAAAAAAAAAATTAAGTTAATAGGTATTTTAAGATTATTTTTTTAAAAAAAATTATACTTTTTTTATGAAAAACATAAAATGGTAAAAAAAAATTATTTATTATTGTTTTTTCCAATAAAAAATTTAAAAAATACTTCTTAACAAATACATTTAGAGTATTTATTAACACGTTTCTTAAAAGCAAAAGCAAAAAAGAAATACCCTAGTTACCAACCTTTATTTGTTGGGTCCTAGTTACCAGGTTCTGGAAAAGCATTTTTTTCCCAGGCGTGGTCTGCATGCAAAACGCAAGTCACGAAATGCCAACAAGAAGGCACATTGTACCTGTTCACATTAAATTGTCAATCTGTCAAATCCTATTGCAATCATGTTACAAATCAATATACCTGTGTATAATAGTCTATCATATTTATTAATTTTATGGTTTTTTTAGATACAATAGAATGAATTTTTTTGTTCTTTATATTTATCCTCTTCATCTATTTAGCAAAGGAGAAAGTCCATTTTACAATTAAGTTTTTATTTTTTTGAATTTAACAATATAGAGAATGTCATACCATTTAATATTTAATACACTTTCATATTTATAATATTTAATTTAAATTATAAAATAAATTCATTTCAAAATGGAGAGAATTCTTTACTAATGGTAGAATATAGATACGCATGACAAAAAAATTTAACTTGAACAAGAAAAAGAAGATGCATTTTAATTATCAGTTAAAAGGCATGGTTTCGAGCATTATAGAATTAGACATTTTTTGATGTTCATGGCCAACAGCCTATAGCTAACACTAATGAGATTGGGCAGTAATTATACAAAACTACAAATTTAATTTGTCAGTGTATCTCAATGGAAACATAAAAAGATAATATTTTATTAAGTTCTTAAACAACCTTGAAATTTCTGAAGTGGACTTATGATAACATACGGTAATAGACTTGATTAACTTAATAACTTTCAACCTTCTTAATTTAAATTACTTGAAAATAATATAATCATTATAATATATAGTTGAATAATAAAATTACATCTTTAACTATTAAAATTAGAAGATATGATCAATAGATGCAATAATGTCAATTACACAACAGCTGGGCATGCCAAATGTATGAAGGGTCATGAAAAATGGAGTAAACACGAAATGGATTTCATGGTTTTGAGCCTCGAAGGATTAATATCTAATATTTAGCCTAATCATATTTGCTTTGTTCTTAAACTTGTTAACATATGTCAACATCATCAACGTTTGGTGGCCGGGCACTTGCACACACATAAGTAGCTCAATGACAAAAAATTTAGAACCACTTTACATGTGTTCTGGAAAGTGAAATTACATTGCGAAGAGAGCACCACATTCGTCTCATTAATTTGTAATGACCTCTTCTGTCGAGGCATATATTTGGACTATCTTGTTAAAGCTCCCTACAATAATACCCACGTCTACTTTACAGTGTTGACCCTTAATTATGTGTGTGTGTATACACACACACATCATATACTACAGACATAGACTATTTTACAACATTTTTACAAATTGTTGATGTGACAAATTCTTACTAGTTCTAATATGGGCCGATTACTAATATCATATTTTTAATTACAATAACTATTTGGAAAATACTAAAGTTACATCAGCAGTTTGTAAAAATGTTATAAAATAATTTGTAGTTGTTGCATTACTTTTCAAACCATATATATATATATATATAAATATATATATATATATATATATTCTCTCTGTCCATTAGGAATCATAAATCAATTCAAGCTGAACAAGTCCGCCAATTCTAGAGAAGAAGAATAAATGAAAGAAAGCTCTCACAAACCATTACACGTTTTGATGGAGCCTTCTTTGTAATTATACCCTTCTAGTGGAGAGATAAGCCAAAAGGAATGTTGTACTCATAAGACGCGGACAGAAAATATCATAAATTCATAATAATCCTAGAATTTTTTTCAGAGAGTCCTAATAGACTATGCAACAAAAATACACCACTGCTTTACCAAAACATCTCTCTCTCTCTCTCTCTCTCTCAAAAGAATGAGGAATTATTCAATAAATTGGAATGACCACCTCAGCAATGTCTAGTGATCCTCCAATTCAATAATATTATGCATGTGTTTAAATTAATAGAATTAGATAAAAATCTCAATCATAATCGCATAGTCTGAATAAAAAAAATTAATTAAAAAAAAAAAAAAACCTTTCAACACTACCATTTTCCCAACTTCGATAGTAGCAATCATATGCACCCAAAAAAAAAAAAAAATCATAGGAAATTTGTAGTGGTCGTTTCTTTCCCTATGTAATATACTTGAGAGGTTGAGGCGTGTTATAACAAGTGCGGATACCCACTAGTCTAAGCTTTTTGTGAAAAAAAGGAGATCAATCGAACCTAGCACTCAGGTAGAATAGTCCTTTACTCATTGTCTACCACAATGTATGCATGCATGTGATCATTTTTTGGTCACAAAATGGGCCTTTGTTCCTTTTCTACTACTACTAGTTTGCACACAAACTTTAAAACCCAAAGTTGAAATAGCATTTTATGAAATATAATAATAATAATAATAATAATAAGTAAAAATGGGGTGGTGGTTAACCTTTAGTGAAAGCTAAATAAAGGAGGAAACCAAGCATTTTTGTATTTTAGGAGCTGGAACTCCCAACTCCTGCAAATTTGTGAGGTTTGAAATTTCCCCAAAGAAAAATTTTCATCACAGCTCCACATTGGGTACAGTAAAGAACCCATGGATAAGTGACGTCGGATGGAAAGAGGGAAAATCGAATTATGCATGTCATGGAATTTCGAGACTCAAGATTTCGTTAGCCCTTGGGATTTCGGCCAAGGTAATTCTTAGGCATATATATATATATATATGGAGAAAGAGATATTAAGGACAAAATTGCTAAATGCCCTGTTTGGGCAAACTAAGTAGCATTTTGTCATATTTTTTAACTAATTAGGGAAATGTCCCTCTTTTGAAATTCGATTTTCTCAAAATCGAGTTATTAAAAAAAAAAATTCTGGAGCCCTATAGCGGCGTTTTTAAGGACATATAGTGACATTTTAAAGACCTATAGTGATATTTTGTAACTCGACCTTCATTAAATCGAGTTATATGCAATTTTTTTAATTTTTTTTGCCTATAACTCGATTTCATATAGGTCAAGTTACAAAACGCCACTATAGGTCCTGAAAACGTCACTATAGGCTTCTTAAAAACGCCGCTATAGGGTCTAACTCGATTTTTGAAAGAGGGACATTTTCCTAATTAATTTAAAAAATAGGATAAAATGTTGCTTAGTTTGCCCAAACAGGGCATTTAGCAATTTTGTCCGAAATATTAATAATACATGGAAACTATTTCAACCTGAACTTGTGGAAACTTTTGACGTGAGTGCTCAGAGACTAATTATTAGGATTGTGATTAAGATGGAATTTAATTAATGAAGACATATAGTATTGTATACCATATTAATTATTGAATGGGAAGATCATTAAACATTGTTAAAATGATTCTTAGTGTGTACTAAATAGAATGGATGAAGTCGATCTCAATTTCAAATTTTCATTAATAGAAAGTCCTACTTTCATTGGCTAAATTAACTTGTTTGTTTGAAATTATTTTCACCACCCAATCACTTCAGGGTTGTGGCCTACAATCAATTAATAATAATTGCAGGCGGATGACCTACAAAATTT
Organism: Quercus suber; assembly: GCF_002906115.3. Taxonomy (NCBI): domain Eukaryota; kingdom Viridiplantae; phylum Streptophyta; class Magnoliopsida; order Fagales; family Fagaceae; genus Quercus; species Quercus suber. The sequence goes on along the minus strand of NW_027069685.1, from coordinate 504,115 downwards.
TGTCATCGCAGAGTGACAGATGCTCCCATTACTTTGTTGGATCACTTAAGTCTATATCAAACGTAGATTCTACTTCCACAATCCTCTTGTGTATATACTCACCAAAAATTTATTTGTATGATGTATTGATGTAAGCATAAATAAAAATTATATAAATTAAATAAAGTATTATATTAACATAATCTTATTTCAAACTTGAGAAATAATATATATATATATATATAGAATAACATAAAATAAAGTTATATTAAATATATAATGGATGCACATCTTATAAGAACAAGTGTTTACTAAATCATAAAAACATATAATGAATTCAAATGAGTAATACATTACTCAATTTGCTAGCAAATTGATCATTAATAGTATATTCAGTTAGTCTCTTTTTTTTGGTGTGTGAAACAGTTTAAGTTTTTAGAATTGGGAGGTTGATTGTGCATTTCAGTAATTTAAAATGTTAAGTTTAATTGAAGTGATAGTTTCAATAAAAAAATTGTAACTAATCCACACAAAAAAAAAAAAAGTGTTAAAATATTATAAATTTTATTTTAGACGTTTTATAAATAAGTGTGCCACTAACAATCAAAATAATTCAAATATTTGTTTATTCTATTCTTCAAGATCAATTATATTTATTGATATGTTAATTTGTAAATAGTTTATAATAAATTTGACAATAATTTTAACATTTTTTAGATTTAAAAAAAAAAAAAAAAGGGTGTTGAGGCAAACAACTAGTGCGCGTGGTGCTAACAGCCCTTGAGTCTTCATCTCATAATACGACTCCGACTTTTACCCTAAAAGAGCAAAAAAAGCGGGACCCTTTATGAGAAAAGTCATCGTGAGAGCCTTTATGTCGACTCGCCGACAAACGCGTGGACTAAACAGACAGGTTATTATGGTAACTGCATGAACAAGTCTGTACATGTCACCATCATCATCTCTCTTCAGCCCATTCAAAGTCAACTTATTGAGCACAGCACACACAGGTGGACTGCAGTGAAGGTAGTTGTTTTTGCTGTGTGTATGTTCTCTCACTTTATCACCTACGAAAGCAATAAACATCACAATCATAGAATCATTAGAATATATTCATATTCCCAAGATTTATATGAATATTTTGTGGATTCACGTGTTTAGTTTGCAAGTTGAAACCATCCAGTTTTTAGAGTGAAAATTGAGTCATAAAATATGGAATTTTTTAGGTCGTTGTTGTTAATCTCACAGAAGTGACAGAAGAACATAATGAACCTCTAGTTAGTCAAGAAGAACACCAAACCTGCTGATTCTTACCTTGATTATATATGTTACATCAATGTTGATTTTCAAATTCGTGAGGATAAATTGGGGTTGATTTGAATTAGGCACACATGCACTAGAGAGTGAATTAGCATTGTGGATGTTGGCCTAGAACACATTATGCATTTGACTGTCTTTATTATTTATAAAGTGGATAATAGCTAGAAAACTAATACTAATTAATATGGACGGTCATAATGCATTATTTCAAGAGGCACTCTAGAAGAAAATTATCTGATCTTGATATGGTTCTATTGACTATGTGAGCAGCTGTTTATTTAGGCTTAGTCTGAAACGTGCAGTGAGCCCATTTGACTTTCCAGAAGTAGGTAATTGCTTTTTGAGACAGCCATGCATATGGGACGGTACTAAACCAAAGTAAAATACAATGTAGGAAATTATAACGTGAAAATGTAATATGTAATATGTAATATAGAATTTAAATTTGTAGGTATAAAACATTAAAACTATCAAACAAAAATGCACGACTTGAAGGGTATAATAAAGTGCACGATAAAAAAGAATTGCACATGTAAAAAGGAAGATGTCCCCCTTAACAATAATTGCTTCCACACAGAGATGGATATGTACAGATTTAGTAACTTAGGAAAATAAAAAAGTAGTGGAATAGTGAATGGATTGAGAGAAAAGCAAGAAAATAATACAAGGGTAGCATTGTTTATAATTAAGACAATGAAAGGTTGAAAGATATGCCTTCTCCAGGAGAAGAACAACAAGCTAGAAGTTAGCAAATGTGTTTGTTTTTGTTAGGTCCAAGGATGATATGTCAGCCACTTAAAAATAAAAAAATAAAAAAAAATAAAACTTTTTGTACATGGGAAAGAGTGAGGGCCATATATGGAACTTGGCATGCTACAATGGCTTCTTAATTTGGTTGGGGCGGTCGCAGAATTATAGGCCGGTCGCCCCACGCGCATTGTACCTATTGGCTCTTTCTAGTGGATGTTGGGACCCTCCCCTGCCTCCACAGCCACAAGGTTGGTGTGTTATCTGCTATTTCATTATGAATATACCGAATCAATGCTCCAATGAGTGCATGCTTCACTCTAAAAGGTTCATGTAGTATCCCTTCGTACAATTATTTTTCAATTCAGAATTTGACCTATCGTAGTTTGACATGTGGTGTTTGAAATGCTTCTGTCAGTAAGAGTAATGTTAAGACCATGTAAAATGACACAATTTTTGCAATAACTCACTACGTGGCGAGTTTATGAGTGATAGAAATATGATAGCAAGTCCATGTGAGGACACATCTCTACCATTTGTGGTAGTTGTTGCAAAAATTGTGTTATTTTATGTGGTCCTAATATTACTCTAGTATAAAAGGTTTCAAACTATATTTAGTTGATATATAATACTAGAGTAATAATGTTACGAGCACAATATTTTTCATAATATATATTTTTATTATAGTAGTGCAGTTGGTAGATTTTTATCGTTTTTAATATGGACTCTTCACGGATTGCATTATTATTTATTATTAATGATTTATCATTTTGGCAATTGTGAAATATTTTTATGAGAATTTTTGTCACAATAAGTCTAGGGATAAACTCAATTGGATATAGTTTGGATACAAACTTGGTTATAGTCCAAGGTTTCAAATTCCACTAAAAAGATTAACATTACTACATATTTTGAAAATTGGACTGCATGTTCTTTTTGTTCTCAACACACATTTCAAATTTCATACCAATCGGGTGTTATTTACTATTCAATTTATAAACTTATTTTATGCATAATTTTAATATACAAAAGTTTGAAATTTAAATATTTGATTGATAACATGACTATTAATCTTTGATCTTTTGGAAACTTTGCAAGTATAGATAATATAAGAAGAAAATATAATTCAATGATGGATTTGTCAAAGTTCATATCGAATAAAAAGATATTAAGTGGAATTGTAATTTTAGACTACAACCAAGTTTGTTGTCAAAATTTGTCCGATTCAATTTACATCTAACTAATATGTTAAGCTGTGATTAATACATAATAAGTTAGGTTTCACTGATTAACCCATTACCCTTATAAAATTGATATTATTAGCATTTTTTTATTATAATTAAATAGCTATAATGAGGAAGGAAAAATTTGAATCCTAAATATCATGAACATACTAAAAAATGTAACTAATTGCTCCAACTCACTCACCGCACACCCTTGGTGCAATGACTACTCCACAAATATAAGTGTTTGTAGAGTGTGGAGGGCAAAAGCCGATGTTCAAGTCTCCAATGAGGAGCTTTCATACACATATACACTTAAATTAGACTAGAATGAAATTTCTATCTTGTAAAAAAATAAATAAATAAATAAAAATAATTATAATTGCTCAACTCCATTAGTTATTGATTGATCAATTACTCATATGAAATTGATATTAATTATTAGTCTTTTTTTAATAATTTAATAATTATAATGGGGAGATTAAATTTAAACTCTGAATGTCATGAATAATAAACTAAGAAATACCAACTAATTGAGCTCGAAGGTCATTGTCAAAATGTGAAATTTGAAATTGGATGCGGCTATATAATTGCGAGTAATACTAGTGCCATATAAAATGGTAGAAGTTGTGGCACAACTCGCTCATGTGGCAAATTATGAATGGTAAAAGTGTGATAGTGAGTTTATATGAAAATACACATCTGTCACTCACAACTCACCACATAGACAAATTATAACAAAAATTGTGTCATTTTATATATCACCAACATTACTCAATTTGTAATTGCTCCGACTTCATTAGCTATTGCTTACACCAAGGTGACTTAAGAAACCGACTATTGTGACGTACCACCGACATGAAACCCCAGTTGCTTACAACTGTTACTCAATTGTTACACTTATGTTGCTCTGTCAATGACTTAGTAAAATGTTTTCTTATTGGTAGATTTGATGTACGATGTGGTTAACAACTTGTTTCCTTTCTGAGATTTCTTGAGCCTGTATTGGATGAAGTGTCTCATACTATTTGGGTCCACCCTAGCAAGCTCAGAGGCTGAAATCACAGTGAACGCGGTTTTATTTGTGGGGAAGACTCTCTTATGGGTCCAAAAGGTGGAATTGTAAATTGGACTACATTTGAGCATGTTTGATTCAGAGCCCCACAATGGAATTTCTGGTAGCATCTTTCCTAATTTTTATATATGCATCACTTTATCTCATCATGATGCTGATTGTGATGATGATAATGAATATTCAAAAGCCTTTTAATATTTGATTGTCTTCATGGTAATGCCCCCATCAATTTTTATACAAATCAATCCTTATCTTCTGCAACCACATGGTGCTTCTACATTGTTCCTGAAATGTGTCAAGGTGGACGCATTTGCAGGGGCTTGGGGTCACTAGAATATGAAAGGGAGACAATATGTTTTGGAGGAAATATAACTTTGATCATTTGCTTCCATTTAATAAATTTGTGGATGAGTAGCTTTAAGACACGTAACCCATTGAACCCTAAACATTTTCATTGGGCTTTCCTTAGTCTTTGAAATTATTGATTAGATTTGCCGGCGAGCTAGCTACCTGTATATATCATTTTTTTAACACATCAGTGTATAGTGTATACATATATGTACCTTCCAAGTTTGTTAAGATAAAGGTAAAATGGATCCTTTTTGGAGTTGCAGGACTGCTTAGTTGGGTTCCACTCTTTTCAGTATCATATCCAGGAAAAAAAAAAGAAAAAAGAAAAAAGAAAGATAGGATGGGAAATAATTTAATTGTAAACTCTCACGTTGAGATTAAGAGAAATAATATTGTATCTTTTTTTTTTTTTTTTTTTATTAAAACATGATAAAAGGTTTAAAAACAACAATTGTATTTATATATATGTAGTTAAACGAATTTAATATAATAAATGATTTTATCTATATCTACACGCAACAAATCAATAATTTAAATATTCAAATTTTAAAACACAGTTTTATCTAATATAATATAAGGCTTATCAATTTGTTAAGCATCCTTCTAAACTTAGAGGTTCATTGAAAACTTATTAATTTCTTTGTTATTTGTAGAAAGAAGTTGTGACTAGCCTTTTTTTACATTCTTCAATTATATCAATGCCGAACCATAAAAATGTTGCTCTCGCTAGGCTGTTGATTTTTTTCAAAGCTAAATTAAATCATCAACATAATTAGAAGTGTTTCTTGTATAGTTTAGTCTTTAGTGTAAAGACTACTTAAGTTGTTTATTGAAACAAAGAGACAAGAGAAAACAATTACTCAAGTTAATCTTGATGTAAGCCTGAAGTTAGACATACGCAATATTGCATATATGACATCATTGCTCCTTTTTCTTTTTCTTTTTTTTCTTTCTTCTTTTTAATGGGTTAACAAACGGGGATGGGGAACAGAAAATCGATAATGTTTTTTGGTATATACCAATATACCATAATTGCTCTTATCCAAAATTCCAAATATAGATGGGGTATATCATAAGATTATCGATGTTCTAATTATGGCGTGCACTTTAATTTCAGGGATAAGATTCATACGTGTCAAAGCCTTTACCAGAAACCTATTTCTGAATAATGAAATTAGAAACCTTGTTCAATCAACCAAAGGTGGCTATCATAGGACTGGACTGGCCTTTGGAATCTCTCATTTAGTCATTTCTAACTGACTAAAAAGAATTCCTTCACCGACAAAAATCTTAGATCCAATTCTTCAAAAGCCATTAAAATACAAAATAGGGAACCAACTACACAAAATCACCCTGCATCCAGTTAATCACCCTTTAAATATTTGAAGAGGAAATTACACTTTACTCCTTTAACACTTAACCTATTAAATTATGATAAAACATACTCAACTTCTTAAACTATATCTCATTTTATACTTATCCTCCTAAACTATAAAAATGTACATTTTACCCCCTTAAACTATACCCCTTTTACACTTATCTCCCCTAAACTATAAGAATACACCCTTCTCTAAACTATTACCCATGGATGTGGTGCAAAGTTTTACATGGGTAATAGTTTTGGGGAGCAAGTGTATATTTGCATAATTTTGGAAGGTAAGTGTAAGAGGGATATAGTTTAGGGATGTAAAATGTAATCTTCCATATTTTGAGGGTTGTAGGTCACTAGCTTGGGGTTTCACTTGCGGTGGGTATTGGTTTATCTCCTTATTCCACATTGGCGATTTTTCTACAAATTGAGTTTCATGGGTCTAATAATTGATGGGTCAGGTTACCATTTCAGGTAAGGTGCAATGTGGTTGGCGGGTATGGGTGAGAGTTATTGGGGCGGCAATGGGTTAGGGTTGCTGTTGGAGACTAGTGCATGGGTTTTCATTGGTTCATAGATTGCTTTTGGATTGAGTTGGTTTGCATGGCCATAGGGTTGGCTCAACATTATTTAGGGCCTAAGACGATATATTTATGTGGGCCCTTTTATATATAAATTTTAATTAAATAAATTTATTTAATACTAACCAAATTATGGTTAATTTGATGCATTAAATGCTTAATTTGATGAAATAATACTAACTAAAAGTTAATTTCATATAAAGAATTAAATATCATAGTTGAAACATAAATTTAACAAAAAGAAATAAAATAATTATTAAAAAAAAAAGATGCGTACTTTATCTTGGATATAAGGTAATGTATAATTAAGTAAATGTGTAATATAATTTTTAATTTTTGTATCTTGTTGTTAATACAGATATAGATTTTTTTTGGTATGTAGGGTTGTAGGAGATTAGATAACTAATGTTAACAATCTAACACATTTGGAAAAACAAAAATATTAATTAAACAATTTATAGTTTCAATTGGGCTAGGTTTCTATTGGTATTATATTTTGTAGGCCTTTTTAGAAATGAAAAAAGAAAATGCTAAAGTTATTACAAAATTTACTACAGTTATATGTCAATTTATAAGCTTATAATAAAATTTTTAATATCCATAACATCGCTCTTAAAAAAAAAAAAAAAAAAAAAAAAAAAAAAAAGAGAAAGAAAGGTATACGGAAATTTTTTTTAAAAGCCCAAATTTGGTAAGAATGTGGTATAAAAAGCTGATGTGACAATGTTTTATTGGATGATGTAAAATATGAATTTTACACCATCTAATAAGAAATTATCACATTAGTTTTTTACTTAAAACTCAATATATCATATCATAGTTAATAACATCTCAATAAACTCCAAGCTAGATTGGATTTTTAAATAAATATTATAATTGATTTGGTGTAATTATGCATATTTTTTAATATGTGATATGATGATGTAGTATGTTAGGATTGGAGGGTGTAAAACTTAGATTTTATAGCACTTCCTCATAGATTTAGTCTCTTTTTTGTTTTAGATTTAGTCTCTTTTTAAAAATGCATTATTATAAATTTTGGAGTCTTTTGGCTAAATATTGCTAAAATTAAAACATATTTGCGTTATAGGTACTGTTTGAAGTTATTTATGGAAATGAAGAGAGAGATTGAATTTCGGTAACAGTGTTGGTAGGAGAGAGAATGAGAAAAAGGAGGAAAGAGAAAAGCCTAATGTCAAGAATAGTAAATCTTGAATTTCGGCAACAGTGTTGCCGAAATTCATCTGCCCAAATTTCCTACGTTGCCCTGATGTGTGAGAAGTGCAATAATGAGTGGGTGCCCAAACAAAAAAAAAAAAAAAAAAGTAATTGTGGCAATGGTATTGCTGAAAATGGTAGGGGAAAAAAAAAAATGAATGCGGAAGAATTAAAGAAAAATATATAAAGTGTTACGTACACAATATTTTTACAATATTTTCACAACAAATCACAGGTAACTGGTTATTATTAATTCAAATTTAAATTTAACATTGAGATTACTATTTTAATCCAACAATAACAATAAGTAATAACCTGACACTTAGAATTTGTTGTAAAAATATTGTAAAAATTGTGTGCACTTCATTTCTAAAAATAAATTTAAAAAAAAAATTCAATTGTGGCAATGGTATTGCCGAAATACCATTGCCACATTTTTGAAAAAAAAAAAAAAATTCCCACAATTTCGGCAATGGTGGGGGATTTTTTTTTTTTTTTTTTTTTTCAAAAATGTGGCAATGGTATTTCGGCAATACCATTGCCACAATTGAATTTTTTTTTTTTTTGAAATGAAGTGCACACAATTTTTACAATATTTTTACAATAAATTCTAAGTGTCAGGTTATTATTTATTGTTATTGTTGGATTAAAATAGTAATCTGAATGTTAAATTTAAATTTAAATTAATAATAACCAGTTACCTGTGATTTGTTGTGAAAATATTGTAAAAATATTGTGTACGTAACACTTTATATATATTTTTTTAATTCCTCCGCATTCACTTTTTTTTCCCCTACCATTTTCGGCAATACCATTGCCACAATTACAATTTTTTTTTTGGCACCCACTCATTATTGCACTTCTCACACGTCCGAGCAGCATAGGAAATTTGGGCAGATGAATTTGTTGCCGAAATTCAAGATTTACTGTTCCTAACATTAGGCTTTTCTCTTTCCTCCTTTTTCTCATTCGCTCTCCTACTTTTTGTTGAATTTCGGCAACACTGTTGCCGAAATTCAATTTCTTTCCTCATTTCCACAAATAACTTCAAACAGTACCTATAATACAAATATGTTTTAATTTTGGTAATATTTAGCCAAAAGACTCTAAATTTTGAGTCTTCTACCATGGGGGGCGGGCTTTTTTTTTTTTTTCTTTTAGGGTTAGAAATATTTTATAGTGGGAGCCATAGGCCCTAAGTGGTCTGGGCTTTGGGCCAACCCTCTGTGACCATGTAATGGTCGTGCTACAGTGGGTTGGGTGGGTGTCTTAAATATGCGTTGGCAACTGGACGTCTTAGATACGAGTTGTTTTTTTTTTTTAAAGATAAGAGTTGTTTTGTTGATGTAAAAATATTTATTTAAGATTATTTTAATATATTTTACTTCATAATGAAGAAGGGTTTGTAGGGTGTATTATTAAATTGATTATATAAAATTTTACAAAAACAATATGAATGCTCTTAGGTTATTGATAAAAGGAGAAGGGAAAGAAAAAAAAAATTACAGAGGGAAACATTGTTTTTTAGGTGACTGGATGTCACTAAAGTAAGAAAGCACCTTTGCACTTAGAATTTTAGCAGCGTTTAAAGGTATTAATCAATGGTTGAGTTAGACAATTTTTTCATGAAGAGTCCGGTTAAACATACTAAGAAATATTAAATCAAAAAATAATCTGTTAGTTATATGTGTATTCATTAAAAAAAAAAAAAACCACGAGTTATTCGTACATAATTTTAAAAACTTTTTTTTTATCAAGTCAATTAATAGACTGTAAATTATTTTTTAAATCAAATTGATCACAATTAATATTCTTACAACATTTTAAATCAACTAAACAAATTATAGATTACACGTTTAGAGTATATTAATATAGTTTTGGAAATTATGAGACATAAACAAATTTAACAAATTTTAAAATAATTTAAATAATAAACGTTGCTTTACATGCCTATACATATAGAATTCAATATTAAAAAATATAAAGAAAATAAAAACTAAGGGAAAATTATTTTTAAAAATGATAGATGTAATAAAGATTTCTAACTTCTAAACACAAATATCGGTGGTTTAGCCACTTGCAGACCAAGCAAGCCTTGTAGCTTAACTGTTTTGAGACTCAATGCATGTTTTCATGTCAAAGGCATGTTTATTAATAGAATGAGTCCTAAACTCACCTCATTTTTTTTTTTTTTTTTTTTTCAGATGATTGTTTATTATTTAGTAGAGTGATCACTGTTGAGTGTTGAACATAGGTGGAAATTTTGAGATGGCATGAGGAGGTTTCAAGTCTCACTTCAAGTCTCAAAATAAGTGTGATTATTGGTGCAATGTAATAACAATATTATCAAAAAATGGAATTTGAACAGATGAGCTACAAGGCTATTGGCTATTATTAAAGAGTTGAGCTACAAGTAAAGAGTCTCATATTGAATAAGTTGAATTGAGTCTCAAAATAAATTAAAATATTATCTATAATAAGATGTCCAAGGACAAAAGCATGTTGGGACTTAGAAATAAATCTAAGAGAGAATAGCCTTCAAATTAATCCAAATGATTGATGAATCCAAATTAAATAGCAAACACAATGAACAACATAGTGAAACACAAATCACAATGCGCACACACAGACAATAAGTAGTTTTATGATGAGAAATCCTTAAGGGACAAAACTCTACAACAAAATCCACTATGAAGATAGTTGCAATACATAACGACTAACTAAACCACCAGTTAAGCAATGAACATGTACTCAAGCCTCTAGCTCTTGCTAGTAACAGACTACACCAATCGTTTCTCTTCAGAGTCTCCAAATGCAAGTCAAGTATGTCTACTGCTAGTCTAATCTCTCGAACACTTCAAGGCCTCTTGAAGATTTCAGAATTCAAAAGGTCTTTGCTGTTTTCTAGCAATCCAAATCACTCAAGACTACTCTTAGTGTTTTGGTGAAGTTCTCCTCTTAAAGATGGTTAATGGGAGAGGTTGAAGGTGTGGAAGAATACAAGACATTCTCTCAAAGAATACAATACCCTCCTTCCTTCGTTTTCTCTGAAAATAACGAGTTTTTTTTTTTTCTCCATTTTGTAACCAAAATGGTCTTGACTGTTGACGCCATGTCCGCTCCTCCTTGTCTAATAACTAGTTTACCTCTCATGGCTCTCACACCTCCTTTAACACTTACTTTATCAAATTGTTTTCCCTTTGTGAGATTTTTTCTAAAATCATTATTTAAGTTCATTATTCAGTTAAAAAATTGAAAAATAATATTCTAAAAAGAAAAAAAAAGTTTGTATCTAATGTACAAACTCCTACTTTGATGAGGTCTAGGTGAGATCATGGTAGGTTGCAACTTAACCCCAAAATTTTATTTTTTATTTTTTATTTTTTGAGAGGCTAATTCCCGAACTCGAACTCGAACTCGAACTCGAACTTGAACTCGAACTCAAACTAGCTTGTGACTTGTAACTTTTGGTGGAAGGCACTTGTCATCACACCAAAATCTAATCTCTATTTTTTTTTTTCAAAATTAAGTTTTAAAATGTTGAAATAAATTCAAAATAAAAATTACATTAAATTAAAAATACAAATATTTTTAAAACTTTTAATTTTAATAAGATGAGTTCGTTCAAATTCATTAGATTGGTAGATTGAATATCCAACTTACTTTATCTTGACTTTCTGAGCTTGCTGTACAACACAAACACACACACACACACACACACCACACACACACACACATATATATATATATATAACTTCTGCTCCCAACAACAAGGGATCCGTTTTGGACTTATCACTTGCCATTTAGGCACACCATCTTTTATCTTGGTGCACACCTCTGTCTATTAGTTGTAATATCACTTGTAAAATGACAAATATAGAGAGTTTTCAAATGCACTTATTGATATAAATGTTGGATATTATCTACATTAATCCAAAATTTTAAGTCGATTTGAGGCCAACATATATCTTGTTTTCTCAATTTCTTTACCATTCGTCAACTATTATATACTGTTGAACATTCATTAAATTTTACTAATGTGCTAAGTACTAGCGAGGCAGTACACACCTGGGTCAATGGGCTTATAGCAACAATTTCTCAGGGCTTTTGGGCCTCCAAAATTTCCTACACTTAGCCCTACATGCTTCATGACTCTATTACACTCCTTTCACCCAAATCTTTGTTTTGGGCCTCAAATAATGATTTATTATTATTATTATTATTTTGAGGAATAAGGATTATAATGATTCATTATTAAATGAAAAGCTAAATTTTCTTGTCATGCCATCATTATTTAAACAAATATTAAGAGTTAATTTGGTATCAATTTTAAGTTATTAATAATGTGGCAAAATTGAGACAACTCGTTTAACTATGAATGGTTATGATTTTAAAAATTTTATGGAGAAATTTTTCTGGGATCTCAATCTACGGCCTTGGATTAATTGGACACTCATTATTATTTTTCTTAATCTTGCCTTTTCAGCTTAGAGATAATATAAGGCCATTGCTCCATGGAAGTGCATACATGCATGCTGTACAAATTAACCATATTAGGCATCACCGAATGCTCACTGTAACTCAATTCCATCATACCCTTAACTCCAATCTGAGATACCGTACCTGAATGGTAATACATATTGTCCCCTCTTTCCTAAGCTACAACATCCAAGATCAGGTATGAATTTTCCTGGTTGATGTGGTCACAACTCACAAATTACATGCATTGCATGTTTTTCTAAATGTCATAAAATTTGATGAATTTTCTTAAGCATGCTCACATACTGCATGCGAGATAATTAGGAAATAGGAGAAACGCTTCTGTTTTTGTTTTTCTTATAACAATCAAAGTTCACATTCATGGAAGAACCATAGAGTGTCAGCGAACCATAAAACTTTTGACAAATCATTGTAAGTACAAAATAGACAGTGCCATTGCCTTTGTCTAATGATTTACTCTTTGTTATGTCTTATGTGGCTTGGGTTTAGGGCAACCAAGTCATAAATATGTTTTACAAGTTAATTGCGTGAAATTCCTATTTTGGTCATGATTTTTGAGGTTGGACCAAGGTTGAACCGAGATTGAACCGTGATGACATCATAATTAATTTAAAATATAAATAAATATATTAAATTAGTACATATAGAAAAATTAACTTAAATAATCAAATTAAATATAAAGACATATTTCTTTATATATTATTAATCAAAATCCATATAAGTTTTTTTAAGATATTTCAATTAATATATCAATATCAAACTCAAATCTCTACTTCTCAATAATAATAATAACACCTACATTTTTTAGAATATTATAATTAAAATATGAACCTAAAAATAATGAAAAAAAAAATCGTTGAGAACAGGATATCAATATCATGTGGGCACTAGAGAATGATTTAAAATTGAAATGAAATGTAATCTGACACTTTCAACTCTCAGTCTCCCACCATTGAAGAGAAACAACAACCCCCCCCCCCCCCCCCCCTTCTCTTCTCTATCCTAACCAAAGTTTTAGTTCCATGAAATTATAACAAGTGACCATAACAAATTAAAACTAGAAAACCAACCAAAAGCACAAATTTCCATAACTCTGCTAGTTTTAAACACAACAAATCCCATGGAGCCTGAGTTGGGCCTCAAACCGATTAGTATGCCCAGTAATTTCAGTTGGTCCATATCTAAAATGTCCAGCCCACCTAAGGAAGAATTCTATTATACTGTTAGCCTAGCATTCCCCGTAATTGTGGCCCAACCTTTTCATCTGAAACTTTTTTTTTTCTTTTTTTTAGTTGAAACCCATTTTTTAAGACTTCAAGAACCCGCTATCTCTATATATAAAATGCCCGAATGTGCATAGCTACAGTGTCTTTTGGTTTGTTCAATTGACATTTGATATTGTAGCTATAGTTTTTTTTTTTTTTTTTTTTTTTTTTTTTTTTTTTTTTTTTTTTTTTTTTTCAGTCATTGGCTTGTTCTTCTTCTTTCTTAATATTTATATAAGCTGACATATTTTTATACTGACACAACAAATTTCATAATACTTCCACAATTATACAATGAGTTTTGATTTGTTTAATTGACATTATAGCCATAGCAGCTATAGTGGTTTTTTTTTTTTTTTTTTTTAATCATCAGCTTGTGCTTTTTTTTGGGCAAAAATGCAAAATTGACCCTCTAAATTTCACATTTTTTTTTTATTTCAGTCTTCTAACTTTCAATTTTATCAATTAATTTCTCTAATTTTCAATTTTTGTCAATTCAGGATTCCATTATAACTCAATTAGTGCTATCATTAGAACCACTAAAACTCCGTTACCAGGGAATGGCTATCTAAGCCGTTTGATCTAATTATTTTGCTACTTTCAGTTTCATATCTAATTTTGTTTTCTAATTCAGGAGCTATAAAAAGGGCTTCGTTTGGCATGATTTATAAGAGAACGATTTCATATATCCAGCTCACGAACAAGAATATGTTCTCAAAGGCTCGAAGTTTCACGAACTCTATCTTAGCCCTAAGCTCCACGAAATGATTACGCCTTCGATGTCTTCATCTTCGTCGAGATCTCTGAGGCCACCACCGCCGGAGACAAACAAGTCCAGCGAGGATTCGGATTTTCCAACGGTGATAATGCAGCAAAGGAACCAGTCATAGAGCTTGATCAATCTCCATGAGTACAAGGTCTACAAGGCTGACTCGTCTTCCGGCGAGTCTGCCGGAAAAGCCGTCACCGACGCATCGACTTAGACTAAGGACAAGTGAAGGAGACGTAGGCCAGTCAAAGCAAAAGAAATCAAAAAAGATGAAGAAGAAGACGAGCAAGTTTGCGAAGAGAAAAGTCAACGTGAAATGTGCCATGGTCAAAGTACGGAGCTGAGTAGGGACGAGATTTCGCCTCCGCCGTCAGATTCAATCCTTGAAACCCTAGAATCATTAATGAAAGCTGATGGACGGTTGGTGATTTGCCAACCTAGCGCTAATATATATCTTAAGGAACCAGTCATAGAGCTTGATCAATCTCCATGAGTACAAGGTCTACAAGGCTGACTCGTCTTCCGGCGAGTCTGCCGGAAAAGCCGTCACCGACGCATCGACTTAGACTAAGGACAAGTGAAGGAGACGTAGGCCAGTCAAAGCAAAAGAAATCAAAAAAGATGAAGAAGAAGACGAGCAAGTTTGCGAAGAGAAAAGTCAACGCGAAATGTGCCATGGTCAAAGTACGGAGCTGAGTAGGGACGAGATTTCGCCTCCGCCGTCAGATTCAATCCTTGAAACCCTAGAATCATTAATGAAAGCTGATGGACGGTTGGTGATTTGCCAACCTAGCGCTAATATATATCTGATGTTGTTGAGTTGTAACGAAGTTTTAGTGGTTCTAACAGCAGCACTAACTACGTTGTAACGGAGCCTTAAATTGACAAAAATTGAAAGTTAGAAAATTGAATTAACAAAACTAAAAGTTAAAGGACTGAAATGAAAAAAAATGTGAAAGTCAGAGGGTCAATTCTGCATTTTTGCCTTGTTTTTTTTCTTTTAAATATTTATATGAGTTGGCATATATATTGTTATACTGACATAACAAATTTCACAATATCTACTAACTATATAAAAAGAGCCAACAGCTTTTGCTACAGTACATTTGGTTTATTCAACCTTTGCCTTTTGTAGCAAGCCAAAAAGGTGAGTTTGGTGAGAAAGAAAAATTTTTAACATTAAAAAAATATTATGTCCATAATATTTTCACAATAAATTTAAGTAACAAGTTATTATTTACTATTATTGGTGGGAAAAATAATTTTAGTGATGAGTTCAAATTAAAATCATTAATAACTTACAATTGAAGATTTGTTGTAAAAATATTGTAGACGTAACACTTAGTATTTAATACTATTACCACAACTAAAAATAAAGGTATTGCAAAAAAAAAAAAAAAATACTACATCCACAACATTTTTTAATAACACATCTTAGGTGGTAAATTGTTATTCTAATTTAAACTTACCAATGAAATTACTTTTTTGACTACCAATAATAATCCATAACAACCTATTGCTTATAATTTGTAATGAAAATATTGTGGACATAGCATTTCTCTTGTGAAAGTGTTAAGACATCATGTTGTCATCACAATATTTTCACAACTATTGAGGTATCAATTCTTTACAAGTCAAAGTAAAATATAACAAAGTTATAAAGGTATTATAAAAATGTTGTGTCATTCTTTGTGTTTCTAAGAAAAAAAAAAATTATTAGTTAATTTTTGTTAAGCCAAAATTCATTGTTTCACATACTGTTTTCTTAGGTTGATTTTTTGTATTTTTTTTTTTCCTTTCTGCACCATTTTAAGTGAAAACACATATTTTTATACACACACACACACACACACAAAAACCTTAGGATTAAAATAATTTTCATCCTTTATATTTGGGGTAATTCACAATGCCTCCTTAAACTTTAAAATCAAGAAATTTCCCCCTTAATATTTTGGAAAAGAACAAATATGTCATTATTATTCTCTCAATTAAACTCTAATGAAAGCTTATACTTCTTCAAATATTCCGTTGTGTAATGTGTAAAATACTCCCACTAAATTTTAACCTCCCAAAAATTTTCATGTATTTGAGTTTTAGATGGTAGTAATGTTTAGAAAGTTGGAATGGTAATATAAGATATTTTATTTCCTTGCCTTTTGTTATCTTTTTTCTTATTTTTTTTCTTTTTTCCTTTTCTTGCCTGAAATGAGTGTTTGTTAAAAACTAATTAAGCTAAGTATTGCACCGAGACTCATGTAGAATGATAAAGAAGAAAGTATGAATTGCAAAATTTTCATTGTGTATGGTTGAAGGTATTTATTGAAGAATTTCAACTGTAGCATATAACATCATTCATTACAAAAATTTAAATATTGTGACAAGGATTTAGCAACACTCAGTTGCTTATTGTTGGAAGATAATGATATTTGTTATCATTCTTAGAAATTTTTAATGAGTGGATATTGCACTTAGCAAATAGGTATCAAAATTCTTATACGAACAAGATTAACTTTGTATGACATGCATTTTTTATGTGTGTGTGTAAATATATATATATATATATTTGTTTTTGAGGAGAACATTTTTTATGTATATAGTTTCATACTTCTTCAAATAAAATTTTTATCTTAATTTTTTCAATCAAGCGGTAGCACGTGCCTTGCATGTGCTCCCCACACTAGTGTTCTTGAAATAAGCCCAAATCTCAACTCTCTCGGCTTAGATAAACTACAAAACTCACATGCCACGGGTGGCCCAAATTGACCTAGTTCTATCTACTACTACTAGTGCTAGCACCACTCACATGTCATTAATTATCTTGCACCTTATGTCATCCTTTACCATCCTATATTCAATCCCTAATACTAATAGGTATCAATTTAGCTAAGAACTTGTGTTCCAATCATCTTCTCAATGTAAGGAGGCTCAAGTTGAGTGTGTCTACAAAACTACACCATTTCTTTATGCATGATGGATGGCTACCCCCCCCCCCCCTCTTTCCCTCTCTCTCTCCAATATTAGACATACTCTTGGAAATTTACCCTATTTTTCTTCTTCATCATTTGTAAATAACCAAGTGATCTAAACTCTTATACAAAAATCTCATATAACGCCTCACAAAGAAATCTTTTGAAATTAAAACTTGAAATCCTAACATGTATTAAACTTCTTAAAGAATAACTAAGAGCAACTACATCAGTTGATGCAAAGTTGTGCAAAATAGAAAAAGGCGCTCATTTTACACATTTTGAGCAAAAAAACACCAACATCAGTGGGTGTAAAATTGTGCATTTAGCATTTGCATTTATTATTTTATTAGTTTTTCTCTCTCTTGTCTCTAGCACTCTTCTTTTTCTCCCCAAACCATCAATCATCTCTGATTCCTCCCCTCTCCTCAACCACAGCCGTCCGATCGACACCAAACTCACACCTCACTCCTCAACGACTTCCTCTCTTCAACCGAGGCCAGCGACTATCTCCATGCCCTATCCTCCGACACCACCAGACTCATCCCTCAACAATTCACTGATGATGAGTCCTCCTCCACCAACCGAGTCTACTCCAAGTTGCTCCACCGCGTCGAGTCTTTCCTTGTTTCAGAATCCGAAGACGACGAGGACAAGGCTAATAAAGTGTTGCTCATGATCAGTATCGTCCTCGCCACATTCCTCGCTTCACTCAGTGCAACATGACTGGGTGAGTCATTGAAAAAATTGCAATTTTTTGAAATTTGAATGACAAAAGATCGAACTTTGAGTCTATTTTATTGTCTCATTATCAGCGAGAGAGAAGCGGTAAGGGAGAGATGGGTTTCGGATTGGGTTTGTGAGAGAGAGGCAACGAGGGAGAGAATAATAAAAAAATTGTAAAAGAATAAATATTTTATTGAATAAATGTTTAGAATAGATAAATTGATGTGGGTGTTTTGTAAAAATGGGTGTGTAAAATAGAAAAAGTAGCTTTTTTTGTGCAAAATAGAAGGAAAATTTGCATCAATTGATGTAGTTGCTCTAACTGCTTGAAATCTCAATAATAGTCCACTTGCAAGAAATAACAAAAGACACTAAGTTCTATAAAACAAAAGGCCGACAGAATAACAAAGGTGCCAAAAAATAATAATAATAATAATAAGTCAATAGATTCAATGGATTTCAACCTAAAAATTTATAGAAAATGATTGCTCAATTTATATGAATAACGAGAATATGCACAATGCAACATGTTGATATTCCTCCATCTCCTGTGTATTTCCTTCGCAAGAAGGATCACACTTACTTACTACCCCAATGGGTGGGTCACTAAAAAATAATAATCACCAATCAAAATCACAGTATGCATCAACTTCCATAACATCCCCAACTTCTACAACACCAATTACATAATTTGGATCAAAGCCAACATATTTCCTCATGGTGGTGTCACTTTATTTCATGGCAAAGATTTCAATAAACGTTGCATATAAAAAGCGATCAAATGAGTTTCACAAATGCAATAACTCAAAAGAAATAAGAATGAAGTACAAAATAAAATGTCACATGTAGAAACGGTACCATATCTAAAGAGAATGCCAGTGAGTCTAGGACACTCATGAAATATGGATATTCATCAAGAAATGACATCTTTGGTTACGTTATCAATTTGCATCTTTTTTAGTGTGTAAGAAAAGTCAATTATTTTTCAAAGAATTAATTATTGCGGGTTATTCAAAAAATAATTTTGTGATACTTGAAAAAAGAAAGTAATGAAATTCGATGACGAAATTGACTACCTATTTATATGGGTCAAAAAGTAAATTTCACTATTCTTAGGAACCCTAATACACGTTATTTATTAAGATGAGACTCTTCTACCATACTAACTGATTGAAACGGGACCTTATGTCACAGGATTAAATTTTTTACTCAATTTTCTGCCTGTGATGGCCTTAAGTCCCTGACTTATAGTCTCAACCAACACCACACACACACATTGCAGGAACACTTAGAATAAATTATATAGGGACTTCACACACACCGTACACACTATGTTTACAGGGAACCCACCCCCAACATTTATTACTTAATCTCAAGTACAAAGAAAACCCTTTACAAGCTTAGAGAAATACACAGAATAACGCAGGACAATTAGAACAAAACTGAAACAACAATAAAATAAAGGGATATAACTTAGGAATCAGTACCAAGCGGGGAAACCACTAGGAGTCAGCACCTAGGGTAGACCTGGAGTCAGCCCTAGACCAAAGAAAGACCAAACGGCCATTGTTTTCATTTATCAAAGTATCAACTAACTCTCAAGGAGTACAATAGGTTGCTTATAAAGGATTGCTAAACCCTAGTTCTAATTGGCTAGGAAACCCTAATTGCCTTATTACAAAAATAACCTTACTTCTAAATTAAAATACTAAAAGCCCAATAAACTAATAGGACCTAAAACATAAAAATACAATTGGCTTGCAAACATAAATAATACTAAACAATAATCTTCTTGTGTCTCCCGCATCATTCTCCTCTGGTTGGGGAAAACTCGACCTCGAGTTCTAAAGCGTTGAAGGATTAGGATGCTGACAAGTAACACTTGCTTCAAGTCTGGAATCACCTTAAGGAGCATAGAGAAAAGAAAAACCTTGAATTCCACCATGACAAACTCTTCTGGAATAGCAAAATCAATGTGTGGAATCAACATAATCTTATCTTGAACCATTGGAAGCAGTATGTTATTCACTTTCTCCACTTTAGCAAACTATTTGTCTTCATTCACCATGGAAGGCTGATCAAAAACAGATTCATTAGCTTCTAATATCACATCACGTGCACCCTCTAACATAATACTCTCTTTAGACACCATCTCTTCACCTTGCTGCTCTTCAATAGATTCATTTCCTTGCACACATTTTAAAGCAACACTTGTCAAGGCATGTACGTCTGTGTCAACATTAGGCTTTGGTATTGTTGGAGGATTCTTCATGACCAAGATATCATCATCAATGTTATTTTCTATTGGGCCAACAATAAGTTCATTGTGATCAAGTATCCTTGGTTTCCCAATTGAATCGGTTTGAGTCTTCTTTTGCTTCATCTGAGCAATCTTGTCTTGAACATCTTTCATGAGCTTTACAGATAATTCCTTTAATTCCTTGGTAGATAATTCCTTAATAGATTGTTCAAAAGTGCGCTAAGGACATGAAATGGGATAAGGATGAGGATTCATCGTACTTGCTTCAACTTGAAAAGTACCACACTGAGATTGTGGTAGATACTTAGCTCGATAGTATGGTGACAAATACTCATCGCAAAAATTTTCTTTCATATCTTCCCACATACTAATGGCAGGTTCATACTTCATATGGCAGAAATATTCAAGGTTCTCCTAAAACCTTTGTGCTTTACCTCTTAACTTCAACTTGGCATACCTAACCTTTTTGTTATCTGCAAAATTTGCTTGCTCAAAGAATTGTTCCATCCCATTCATCCAGTAGACAAAATATCGTGGATAAATTTCACAACCATCAAAATAAGGTGCTTCTAATATTACCATGATTCTCTAAAATAATGCTTCAACAAATAGTTGTGATTTTCTCTGGAAAAATGCTGGNCTGTGGGTTGTGGGTAGGTTTGTGGTTTGGGTGGCTGGCTTTTCTGGCAAATAGTGTGGTGCTTCAACGGTGGCCAAGATTGACAAATAGGGTTTGTTGGTTGTTGGGTCAAAGGACTTTGGTTGACAAGTAACCTTCTGGTGGCTTGAAAAGTGTGGATATTGAGAGATGGTTTTCTGATGTGGTTTGGCAGAGATGTCGTGAAGGGATTTTGAAGGTGGTGTGGTGGCTGGATTTCTAGTAGTGGAAAATATATGGTGAAAGCTTTTTTTTTTTTTTATCTAGTTCTGGATTGACTTGCAATGATGCTTCAAACATATCAGTGTTTGCTCTGATACCAAAATTGACGCAGGACAACCAGAATAAAACTAAAACAACAATAAAATAAAGAGATATGACTTAGGAGTCAGTACCTAGGCCTTACTTGGAGTTACCACTAAACAGAGAAACCACTAGGAGTCAGCACCTAGGGTAGACCTGGAGTCAACACCAGACCAAAGAAAGACCAAACAGCCATTGTTTTCATTCATCAAAATATCAACTAACTCTCAAGGAGTACAATAGGTTGCTTATAAAGGATTGCTAAACCCTAGTTCTAATTGGCTAAGAAACCCTAATTGTCTTATTACAAAAATAACCTTACTTCTAAGTTAAAATACTAAAAGCCTAATAAACTAATAAGACCTAAAACATAAAAATACAATTGGCTTGCAAACATAAATAATACTAAACAATAATCTTCTTGCGTCTCCCGTATCATAGAATTTTCCTAAAGGCCAAATACACTCTGCTATTGACACCCTTAATAGCATTAGAGTCATATACACAAAATTAATTGCTATGACAATTACTGCCTAGTAACTACCTGAGTCTTGGACAATCTGCCACTTGTGTTTTGATTTAGGACACCTTCAACTAATGTTGTCTTGGTCTGTTCTCCACGTTTCAACCCCTACATAACAAGTCTGAACATCAAGAAAACCAGGAACTGCTTGATAACTACTTGTAACTGCCACTAAACAGCCCATGTCTCAACAAATCATGGGGCTTCTACCCATCAACCAACATCCCACACAACATGTTTCCCCACGTTTTAGGAGGCTTGGCCCATGCCCAAGCCCTCCCCCATCAGCAACACAACCCACACAGCATGCCCACATGCAGCACAACAAGTAACTGACATCAACCCACTGGCATCTGTCCATGCATTTAGCCAACACCCACTAGCCCAATGCCTTACACACAGCATCTGATCATCATAGCAGCCTAACCCTGTCTTGCACATAAGCCACCAAGCCCACACATAAGTAATCAGCAACTAAGCCACCAATGTCATGCACCACAACATAGGGTTAATACCACCTGCTGCTGCCAATCATAAAATCCAACTCTGCCCACCATGGCCCTCCTCTAGCCTAATGTTGTCCAAACACCCTCATTCCCCATGCCATCATCAGCAACAAGTAAAGCTCCTAACAAATCACCCCCACCAAAAGAAGCCGGTGTTCTTATCAGTAGGGTAGCTTCAAGCCTTCACTTCCATTTCAAACTGTCATAATGTCAATGCCTTTTCCCAACTTGCTTTTGATTCAATACTCCCTTTCCACTTCACTACATAATAAGTTATCATGTTTCCTCTCTTTCGATAACCTGTCACTTTCTTGCCAAGAATTCAGTCTACTTCACGGTCAAATTGCACCATTACAGTAGGTGGAGCATGCCTTATCTCATTCCTTACAAGATCCTCACTATTCTCGTGGTAAGGCTTTAGAAAATTCACATGAATCGTTGGGTGAATCTGCAATCTTTCTAGTAGTTTCAACTTGTAAGCAACATTACCAACTCTCTTCACAATTACAAAAGAACCATCACACTTTAGAATCAAGCCTCAATGCACACTCTCACTTCTAAACTTCCTCCAAATCTATGGAGTTAGCTTCAACAACACTTTGTCCCTAACCTAGAACTCAAGAGACCTTCCCCCTTTATCAGTATTCTTCTTCATTCTCTGTTCTACTTTCAACAAACTGTCTTGTGCTTCTTGCATCAACTCTTGCTTAGCCATAGCAAATCTATATGTTGCAGGACATTTGCCCCCTGAACGCTATTTTGCATTCTCATGAGGGGTCAAGGGCTACTACCCCATTGCCAACTCAAATGGACTCATTCCCATCAAAGAAGACTTGTGAAAATTATAAGCAAACTATGCTAAATCCAACAAGTCCAGCCAGTTTTTCTAACTTGCAGTCACATAGTGCCTTAAGTGATCTTCAAACATAGCATTGATCCTCCCAATTTAACCATTTGTTTATAGGTGATTACAAGTAGAAAACTTAAATTGTGAACCCAACAATCCAAACAAAACTATCCAAAACTGACTAGTAAAACAAGAGTCTCTATCACTCACAATATCTTCAGTCAAACCAAAGTACTACACCACATTTCTGTAAAATAGATCAGTAGCTACCTCTGCAATGCAAGTACTTAGTGCAACAATAAATATTGCATACTTCGAAAACTGATCAACCACTACAAAGACTAAACCCATCCCTTTCACTTTAGGCAAACCAGTAATGAAATCCATTGAAATAAAAACCCATGGATTTTCTAGAATAGGAAGAGGTTGTAGCAAACCAGCTTCCTTTTGAGTTAATCTTTTATCTTGTTGACAAATAAGGCAAGTTTTGACATACAACTCAATGTCTAACTCCATCTTAGGTCAATAGTAAGAATGGGACAACAATGCATTGATTCTTTCCTTACTAGTAGAGACGGAACCAAGACTTAGAGTTAGGGGGGCAAAAGTATAAACAAAAAGAAAATTGAAACTCCAAATAAACATTCATTTAAGAAACCATCAACAAAGAAAAATACACAAAATTATTGTTTTTAAGATATTACAATGAAATCATTATACACAATAGACAAGCACTATGATCACAAGCACTTAACAATTAACCATCTCTTTATAGTTGCAAATAATCTCTTTAATTATTTATCAAAAAACCATCTCTTTAATTTTTTTAAAGATACTAAACTAATATACAATTACAAAAACACTAACAGACAAAAGAAAAGCACATAAAATGAACAAAACATCACATCACATGGGCTGTTGGGCATTAGGATTAGGTGTTGACGTGTTGAAGTTGAATTGTTGGGCATTAGATGTTGCATGTTTAGCTTTCTGATTTTCAAAAGAGAGGAGATGGAGTCACTGGACAGCTTTTTTATTCATAAAAAAATATAAATTTTATCTTTCTCTTTCAGTCTTTCTCTTTAGTGTCTTCTAGTCTCTTTACTTTCTTATGTCTCTGATCTATGCCTCTCTTTAAATTTTCCTCACAAATCACAATCTAAGTTTATCAAACAAGCATTAGAGATTCAAATATGAAAGGGATACAATATTCTCATCCAAAAAAATTACCCGGTTTAGGCGGTGCTGTGGTGGACTGGTGGTGGTTGGTGGCATCAGGCATGGTATGCTAGTCAACCTCTACTTCTGCTATTTTGCTTTATGCTATCCAACTCCTCAGTTTGAGGTCTTCTGCGTTCTGCCTTAAGTTAGGTTTTATTTTCTTTAATTTTTTTTTTTTTTGCGAACATAATATATATAAAACTAAATCTAGGTTTTGATTTGAACTTGGACCAAATTTTAGGAATGAAAATTGTATTTCACCTCTCCTTTGATCGTTTAATGTATATGTTACTAAGTCTTTATTGGAATTCAGAACTAAATGTAAATTACAGAGCTAAATCTTTTTCTTTTTTTTCCTTTTCTTTTTTTTGTGTTTCTCCTAAAAGCAAAATTAATTTACATATTCTTGTGATGAATTGAATTGTAGAGATTGGGATTGTGAGTCCTAGTTGCAAATGTCCATTCATTTTCTGTTTTGGATTTTTGATGTTGTTGTTTATGTTTGCCAATGAGTTTCTTTGTTCAAATTGATAGGCTTTGTCTAAAAGATTGACGTCTTGAAAGATTGCCTTTAAGTTCAGGGCAACGCCAAAGCAAATTCAGGGGGTTCAAATGAACCCCTTGACTTCAAAATAAAAGGCTATATATATATATATATAAAAAAAATAGTTTTTTTTTAGCTTAATACTTTATTTTTTAAAATTTTTTTTTTTTGGCTCACTCTAACTTAAATTTTACACATCTTTATTACAAGTATTTTCGACTTTAAGAATAAAAAGTAAGGTTTTTTTTTTTTTTTTGGGGTGAGAAACCGAATAAAGAGTAAGTGTTTGTGAATTGTAAGTGTAATTTTTATTTATTATAAATTTATATTATATGTGTGTGAGTGTGTTTAATATTAATTGTGTACATTACTTTTTGTTATAATGTTACGTATTTGTGTAAATTATGATGTGTGTGGATGTTTGTATGTACAATATAAATATAATATAACTTTATATAATTTAATAATTAAGAAATAGAAAAGAAATTTTGTACATGTGTGTGCATTGTTATCATATTATAATAACTTTTTGTAATAAAGTTAGTAAAATTCAAAAAAACAATTGTAAAGTTAATGATTGTTCAAGCATTACCACCACATACCCTTAGTGCGATGGTCACTCACAAGTATAAGTGTTTGTGAAGTGTAGAGAGCAAGAGTCGGGGTTCAAGTTTCTAAGAGGGAATTTCGCACACATATACACTTAAATTAGGCTAGAGTAGATTTTTTGTCTTGTATAAAAATTAAAAAAAAAAAAAAAAANACATAATATATATATATATATATTTTAAGTAGCTTAGAAATCCCCTTCTTTTTCCCTTTTATATGTGTGTCTTGCCGTTGGGTGTTCTCCTACTCCTAGTTAGAATCGGCTTTGATTTATTTATATATATATATATATATTTTTTTTTTTTGCATGTCTGTTTTGGGGTGTTATTTGGGCTTAATTTTGTTGCTGGGCTAATATTTTTTTTATAACTTTTAAAAATATCAATAATATTGTTGAAGGGGAAAAAGTGCAATTTTATTAAAACAAATTGCTAAAAATAATATATTATATATATACCAAAAAAAATTTTAAAATCTTGGGGTGGGGGGGGGGGGGGAATGTCTTGCCAATTGTGGATCATAAGTCTCTTTCAACTACTCTCTACGAATCTTCCCACTAAGCACATACAGCTTGCCACCCTTTACATACAACAACCCATCCTCAAGCCAATAGTGATGCACTAGGCCTACAGTCACATCTTGCATCAATTTCTGGTAGGTAGCATCAAGCTTTGAACTCTCCTTGATTCTTTTCACAAAATTGGACTCAACTCTAGTCAAGGCAGCAACATACTCTTGCACTTGTTTCCAGCTAAGTGCATTTGCTACTTGGTTATGCTTTCCAAGTTTATGCTTCCACACAAAAACATACTCCTGCAACAACTTTTGCCATCTAGCTTGCTTAGGGGACAGCTTCTTCTGTGTGTGTTGAAGAAGTTTTTAGCCGCATTAAAAAAAAAAAAAAGACTATTCAAGCATTTAATTGGTTAAGTAGACACGTAATGTATAATTTATGTATAAATAAGTGTGATTGTGTGCGTTAATAATTAATACGGAGTCAATTAGTTGAAATTAGTCATTTAGTCTAAAATATTTTTATGAAAACAAAGTCAAATAGATAATAATAATTGTATAAAGATAAAAATGTTAGACAAATTTAACAAAATAAAATGATCATAGACTCATAGCTACCCACATTAGCAATAGATATTCATAATGAACTATCATGTAACATTCAAGATTTGAAAACTTGTAAAATAAAATTGTAAAACTTTATGTATTATTATTATTATTTTCGATAATTCAATATATTCAAGTTCTCTTTTTATTAAAATTTTGTAGTAACCCCCCTAAACAAAATTCTTGGAGCCGCCACTGTTTAAGTTGTTTATGAAAATGCTTGTTTGGTTGACATTTTTCTGTTGTTGAAGAGACTAGATTATTTTTTCTTTGATAAGTCTAAATAGTCTATAGATTACTACTAAAATTTTAAAAACTTGGATTTTGACTATAACATTTATGATCAATCAAACAAACTTGAATGCAGGGGATTTGTGTAAACTATCAGCCTATTGAAAAAACGTATAAAAATTGTGTAATTTTATTTTTGGTTAAAAAGGAAGAAGTTGACTTGGAGGTCCTGCACTACCACATATGCTATGTTTCTAGTAAATGTGCATAAGAACCTGACTATGTTTTGTGTCTATAAGGCAATTAATTGGCATTTTCTTATTACAAAATATTGTTCTAGATTTGTATTATGCCTAGAAGTTGCTTGATTATATTTCATTGCTTAGTTACAAAGGCCAAAGTAAACTACACTGAAACTTTGGTATAAAAAAAATTTAATGATCCTAAAATTAGTCCTAACTGAATCTTATTGTGGTTCTTCAATGATCGGAAGTAATGGGAAGGAGGATGGGTTGGTACTTTTAGATAGAGGCAAAGAGAAGGTATCTAACCCACTTTTAGAAGATTCAGAATAATATTACTTCTTGTATGACAGGATTTTGAAATTGTTTGATTTTTTTTTTTTTTAATTGCTTCATTAGAGAAAGGGAATGGAAGTAAAATACATCCAATATATTTTCCTTTCTATTTTTCATATTTCTTTAATTTTCAGTTTGTGTTTCCTTTTTTCTTTAAACCTTGACCTAAATTTTTGGATTTTCTTTTCTTGGGATCTTGTTCAATTAGGAATCCAACACTGAAAAGTTCTATACTTTTAGTCTCTATATTAGTTCAACCCCGAAATGAATTTAATTGAATGGGAATTTTTTTTTTTCTTACAATTGGCTTTTCAACAAGTTGTTGAGGTCCAAAATATTACAAGTATTGAAATCAAAAACTAATGAGCCCTTAAGTATAGAAAGTCTCAATCCATAAGCCAAGGCCCATTTAAAATAGGTAAAAAGAAGCCCAAGCTCATGAATGGGTAAGCCTTGGGCCTTAGAGAAGGAAGAAAAAAGCAAAGGAAGCTTGGCCCCGCTTCTATGAGAAGAACCCCCAAGGAGCCCAGAAAAAGACTGGACTAGGATACTAAGGAGCTGCCAGAACTAAGGAGGGGATCCTCGAGAAGTGCAGGAAAGAATCAGCTGGGAAATGGATAGCTCAGAGAAGCATGCTCATGGGCACAAGGAACTAAGAAAGACATGTCCCATCAGATGCCTGCAACCCAGAAAAAAGGCTTTGGAAATAGATAATGACTTAGGAACCAACACCTATGAAGGGAAGCTTGGTACCTCGAGAAGAGCAGCAAGGTGAACCATTAAGGAAGGTGGTTGTGGATCTTTCAACCTGACAGGGGGGAATCTGTGTATTTAGAGAAAAAAGACAAATGATGAGATAGCCAAAAGGGAGGTTCTGAAAAGCCTCTCTAGAAACCTTGGAAAAATATATTAAAAGTCAATCCCTAGGACCCCCAAAAGGGGAAGGTCAGCTGAGGACTTTTTGGAGGGAAATCTCAAAAGGAGAAAATAGTGAGAAAATAAGGAATGGACCAGCCACCAACGTTGCTGGCACAACATTGGTTCTAGTACCGAGGACATCAAATGGAAGGAATCAATGGTATACCAAAAACCCTAGGAAGATGCTATAAAAGGGGGAGAAGCCATCAATAAAAACCATTCAACAAAGTGAATCAGAGAGAAAATATCCTTTAGAAAACTCCTTCAAAATTCAAAAAGAGAGAAGAGAGGGAAAACACCGTCCGGGATCCTGAAACAGGCACTAGAGAATACACTTGAATTCAAAGGGATTCAAACCTCACAAGTCTTGGAAGCCTAAAAGAGCTATCTAATTCTGTGATTTTTGACACTACAACAAAATGTATTTTTAGTGAGGAAAATTAGTGAGGAAATTATTTTTGTCACTAATAATAGAGATGTAGTGACGAAATATAAATTTTGTCACTAATAATGAAAAAAATTATAACATTTAGTGACGAAACGTAATATTCGTCACTATTGGTGATCAAAAATTTGGGCGCCTGCGGTAAAATGTTTGGCGCGAACTTATTTAATCTATAGTGACGAAATTTTTCATCACTAAAAGTTGAAAGTTTTAGTGATGAACCATTTCTTCACAGTAGGTGTTGCTTTGAATAGCATTAGTGATGAAAATCATTTCATCACTAAAAGCGTGTTCTAGTGACGAAATGGATGTCGTCACTAAAAATAAGTAGAGCAAAACAGGTTTGTCACTACAGAATTTTGGTGAGGAAATCATAATTCGTCACTAAAAGTGTATTATAGTGACGAAATGGATGTCGTCACTAAAAGTGTAACAAAAACTGGGATCTTTTGTGACGGAAAAGTAGGCAATAGCGACGAAAAATTTCTGTCGCTAAAGCTAATAGTATAAATTAAAGCTGTTCAGTTTTTTCACTCAAACCCTAAGACTTTTTGCAACTGATACTCTCTGCGCCGTTTACTCTCTCCCTCTCTCCACTGTTCTCCATCGAGCTTCTTCGCAACCGTTGAAGAGCTCTATTCGCCGTCGTCAAGCTCTCTTTGCCGCCGAGCTCATTCTCCCTCCGGTACACTCTCGCACACTCTCACCAAGTTTTTTTCTTTTTATCTCCATCACCCTCACCTTTTTTTTTTTTCACTTTCACCTCTTTGTTCTCATGACAGTTTTGGTCTCTTTGTGTTTTAGGGGTCATCTTGGTGTCGCCGATTCTCTGTAAGTTATCTCTATAAGCTATCTCTGTAAAGGAATGGCCGAACATGTCACCGTTTTGGGTCATGTGGTTATTGGACCTTGTAATATATCCTAGTGCAATGAGAGCATAATGTATTGAAAACTTAAGAAAATAATGAAGCATTTTTTATTATCCTGAGGATCCCTAACGTTTTGCATTCATTTTCCATTTACTTACATCATTCTTTATTGTTCTTTACTATGCAATACGTGTATATTTTCTATGTGTTAGTGTGTATGTATTGTAGGATCTATGTTTTGTGCATAACTTAGTTCGTAATCAGCCCAACTTAGCTGCAGTGAACCAAGCGTAGTCCACTAAACTTAAGCATAAGGCCCAGGATCCTTGTTCTTGCTTGGGCCTGTGTGCTATCAAAAAAAAAAAAAAAGAACCCACACAAGTTTTCTCACTATGGTTGTTGAATTCTCCACTATCAACTTAGGCCTCTAGGGTGCAATCAATATCATTTATTTGATAGCTATTATAATATTTTTAGCTTCAAGTATAATTTTCTCCTACTTGTAATATCAATTTTCTCCTACTTGTAATGTCAATTTGCTCTCTATACATACCAGAGTACAACTAAGGATGTAGTTGGAGTTGTTTTACGTAATAGAGTTTATTGAGTTGTTGAGCAGGTTGTTCAAATGTACCTTGCTTTTGTTGTACTTGTGTGGAATTAATTTGAATTTCTAAAAATTCAAATTGGTTGTTTGTTTTTGTATTAAGTGATTGTATTTACTCTTTATTTGTATCCTAAATTGAGTTGAAAATTTACCCTTTTTCTTTAATAATTTTAATATTAGCATAAAATTTTCCAATTAATTTTTAACTTTGTAATAAAACAAGTTTTCCAAATTGGGCAAGTTTGCATTGTTTTAGATTTTGGTATTATAATGGTACAAAGTTTGAATTTATTCTCAACTGTTGCTTATGAATTTTTCTTCTCTTTTGTTTTTTATAGGCTATATTGAAATTTAAAATTACTTGAATTAAAAATATGAGTGCAAACAACAAAAAACTTGAAAGAATCTCACTTTATGATATGGTGGAAGACTTAGTACATGATGGGTCGAATATAACAAAGATCAAAATAATGTAGACTAGTCATTGGATTATTCAAATCAACATTTTGCATGCAATAGGCATTTGGAATCATGTCTTCATATGGTATTTGATAACTTAGATGCTGCTCAAGCATGTTATAATGCATATGCAAGGAGAAAGGGTTTTGACATTCAAGTAAATCATACTCGAAAGACTAAAAAAGATAAATTATTGGTTGGAATTGAAAATGTTTGTTTGAAGGAAGGGTTTTGTCGTAAACGAAATCAAGACAAAGAAAGAATAGGTCCAAAGCATGCAGAAACAAGAGTGGAATACAAAGCATCAATGAGTTTAAAGAAAATTGAAGATACATGGATTGTATGCAAGTGTGTGGAGGATTATAATCATGAGCTTCTTACTCCTAAGAGTACAAGTTTGCTACATGGGCATAGAGTGATAACAAGTGCCCAAAAGAATCTTATAGGCACACTCAATGAACCAAGTATACCTCCAAGCAAGATAATGTTTGTGTTAAGTAAAGAATTCGGTGGTGATTATAATGTTGGATATATTCTGGTCAATATTCAAAATTATTTGGGTAATAAAAGAAGAAAGTTGCTTCAAGATGAAGATGCCTAAGGAATGTACAAATATTTTATTGAGAGTCAATGTAAAAATTTAGGTTTTGTTTATGCAATTGAAGTTTATGAAAATGGGTGCATAGGTAATTTCTTTTGGGCAAATGCTAGGTTAAGAATTGCATACCAATATTTTGGAGCTGTCATTACTTTTGACATTACATACCAAACAAATTGCTATAAGATGCCTTTTGTTCCTTTCATTAGATTAACCACCATCATCAATCTGTGATGTTTAGATGTGTTTTGCTTGTAAATGAAACAACAAAATATTATACATGGTTGTTGAAGACTTGGCTTAATGCAATGCTTGGAAATCCTCCTTTTACAATTATCACAGATAATGAAAAGGTTATGACTAAGGCAATTTCAAATGTATTGCCAAATACGACTCATAGATTGTGTATGTGGCATATTTTACAGAAAGTTCCAGATTATTTGTCCCATATATATAATAAATATCCACATTTTTAGGAAGAATTAGACCATTACATCCATGATAAAATCACCATTGAAAAGTTTGACTTAGAATGGAGTGAGATTATGGAGAACTATGGATTAAGAGATAACAATTGGTTGGAAAATCTTTATATCCGACATGAAAAATGGATTCCAGCTTACTTACGAAAGAAATTTTGTACTGGGATATCTACAATTCAAAGGAGTGAAAGCATGAATAAATTTTTTAAAGATTATGTTTGTTCAAGTTCAACGATAAGTAACTTTGTGTATCAATATGAGCAAATTTTGAATGCACATTATCTTAAAGAGAAAGAACAATATGTAAAAACAAAAAGATTCAATGCCAATTTTGAAAACAAGTTACAAAATGGAAGCAGAGACAGCAAAAGTTTATACAAGAAAGATGTTTATGAAATGTCAAGGAGAGTCATTTTGTAATAAAAAGTACAAAGCATCCAAATATCATGAAGAAGATATATGAGGTGGTAGCTCATGGGAAAGAAAGTTCATTTTATGAAGTGTCACTTGATATTGTTGAGACAAAAGCTATTTGTACATGCCATATGTTTGAGTTTGTTGGAATCATTTGTAAGCATATCCTTGCCCTTTTTGTGAAGAAATCTCTTGTGCACTTTCTTCCCTCACATTATATTTTAGAAAGATGGACAATTAATGCCAAGAAATACATTGTACATGAAATATCTGGTGATGTTGTATAGGTGGAGCCCAAAGTTCTTTTACCTTAATGAGAAATAGTTTGATGCTTCAATTTTTGGAAGTTGCAGAGGCAGGGTCATAGTCAGAGAAGAATACAAGCATCTTGGACACAACTTTACGAAAAGTTCATAAGGAGCTTCTAGCCATGCAAGATGTTTGTGATGTTGATGATTTAGGAAGTCCTAATAATATTTCATTAAACAATCAAGTATTATCAAATCTTCCAATTACTTTGCAAGATGCTCCACATGTGCATTCAAAAGGAAGGCCTAAAGCTTTGAGACAAAAGCATCCAAAAGAAAAACAACCGAAGAAGAAAAGAAGATGTACCATTTGCAAACAAACAGGCCATGTGAGAAGCAATTTTTCGTCACATAAGCATTCCAGGTAATTATATAAAATTATTGATTTATTATATTAATTTATTTTTTAAATTTTTGGTTTATAGAATTACTTCTTGTAAGGATTTTGCAAATACAAGCTTAACACCACACTGAGAGTCAACGCGTCAACAAAGTCAAATTGAGATTATTTAATTATAATATATTCAATTTCAAGATAATACATATCTTTAATGATATTTTCAAAAATAAATTTTTAATTTTTTAAATTAAGAATCTTTGATAGCAAGGCTGAACTCATTAGCCAAAGCAAATATATTGTACTCCACAAGTTTTGTATAGGTATATGATGTTTTTTATTTTTTACTTAGTATAAATTGTTCTATAATAGATGTTTTTGTTATTTATTCTTTTTGTATTTGTCAATCATCTTTAATTAGGACTATTTGCCAATTGTGACATATCCTTCTACATCATCATCTACTATGTGTAGACATCCCAACCAATCATTATTTACAATATGACCACTTATTGTTTAATTAGAATATATTGAATTTTTTTAAATGATAGGCCAAAAACGTATTGACCAATTGTGATGAATTAATTGATTAATTAGTCAAGTTTAATTAATTAATCAAATTAACATGGAAACACGTGGTAGCATAAACAAATCACTAATTAAACTAAGTGCAACAGAAATTAAATTGACACAGTGATTTGTTTACGAATGGGGAAAACCAACACGGCAAAAACTCCACCGGGTGATTTTAAGGTCGTCACTCCCGAGAATCCACTATTATCACAACAAGCGGTTACAAGTAAAGAAATCCCAGTACCTTATACCAACCTACAGTTGAACCCTTACCCCAATACCCAATTGAACTTGTTCTGTAGTGACAATCTCTCCTTGTAATGTATGGCTCCTAGTACGTGATTAACCAAATGTGCGGATCCCAGTACGCGACTTCAATCACCAACTAGAGAAGATTATTGGCTACAAAGTTTTTCAGTTCATACAGACGATGAAGATCAAGAAGATGCTTGAACACAAAACCCTACGGTGCACAAACACAACAACTTTTACACAAGAACGATAAGCTAGGGCAAAACTCTGTCTCCAGTCACAATTTGCTTGAACAAACTTTGCTTAACACTTGTGCAACTTGTATTCTCTTTGACGGCCCTTAAAATAATCCTTTTATATGTCTAGGGTTATAAGAAAAGAAAGCTCAAACACATAATCACGAATTAGAGTCAAAACAGAACTGAAAATCAGTTTTTCATAAACCTCAATAGATAGCTATCTGTCGAGCAACTGTCGAACTACGGGGATGGAACAGCTTTTCAAGCTCGATAGATACTAGTTGTCGAGCTAACCATCGAGCTTTAATGACCTTGTACTTTTCAGCTTGAATCTTAGACAAATTTGCATAGCTTCAACACTTGATCTTGAAACACAGTTTCTTGAAGTATTAAACACATCCTAGATCTACCCAAATACAAGTAAAGTGCGTTTTGTCAAAGATTAGCCAATTACATAAAATAGTAACATATGTTCCTAACAAATGAATCACATATGTCCTAACATTAAACTATGCTCACTCTTTTCTTTTTTTGTATTTGGTTGTATGTTATTTTATGCAGGATCTATTACAACAATTCCAAGAAAGTTGATGTACAAATTGTGATAGGTGTTCCCAATCATATGATCCTCTTTTTTGTATATTAAACTGTGAGTGATAGGTTTTATTTTAGATGAATATATTCTCAATTAGAAACTTCCATAAAAAATTGTGACAAATTTTATTTCAATATGTATTTTCAGTCATATGCCTTTTTGTATATTGAACTATGACAGGTTTTATTTTGGGTGAATGTATTCTCAATTAGAAATTTTTATTAAAAAAAACGTGACAAATTTTATTTCAAATGTATTTATAATCCTATGATCCTCCTTTTGTATTATGAATCATGCAGGTTTTATTTTAGATGAACTCCACAATCTTAGACAACTGATATTTGGCAGCAAAGAATTACAAAAGGATGACAAGTCTATGTATATGTTAATGATATCATCTTTATCGTCATTGTCATTGGTCATATTAATTTTGGATAATTGACATATGAATAAGTATCCAAAAATCAATTGCCACGTTGACCTACTAGAAATATCAAGTTTGATTTCCCAAAGTTCATGTAATGACATAATTTATTTTGGCTTTCTCATACACTGTTCAAGTAATATAACCTCAAGTCTAAATATGATATGGCTGGGATTTTCCTAAAGATTAAGATGATATTTGATCACCAATAATGGAAAAGATAGAAAACAGTTTTGGACAATTTTTCTGCTGCTTATTATTCCCCTAGTGTTTAAATACAAATAATCTTAAAGAAATTCAAATACTAAGGAAATTCAAAGACAAATTCAAATACAACTATATCTAATCATCAGCAATTCAAATATGGATATTCAAATGCAGCAACTATCCTCATATGCTAAGCATCTCATGCAATCTCCTTGGCTAATCCACTCCACCCTTCAAACAAGTCTTTCCCACCTTCAAACATAGCAATATAAAACAGTTTCTTCACTTGCATCTTTCATTTTGGTCACTCAAGTGCTTTGTAGTACTAAAGTTTCATTTCTTGGCCAACAGTAGTATTCATCAACAGCAATGGGCCAAAATCTAAGACATGGTTGGTAATCACTACCCGAAAGTACATTTTTTTACTTCAAATTTTCATGGATTATGAGCTTCTAAAATACTGTATGGAGATGATCTAATCTCTAAGCTATGCCAATAGGGCTGCTGTAAAATGATGGCCCATTTGTGAGATTCATCGCTTCCATCAGCAAATTACAAACACAAATTTACTTTCAGTAAAGAAGTAAATATCTTAAAATTGAAAGGATAACCAGGTGAACCAGCATTACCATCAGCTATTTTTCTAGGGAGAAAAAGAATAGAAACTGACAATGGTAGGCCAGAAAAGGTTCAAAATCTAGTTGCTTTTAAATTGTTCATAATTTATGCAGAAAAAACAAATTCAGATTCAATTTAGGCAAGCAGAAAATTATGCGTAATATAGATATATATATATATATGTTAAATGACAATCATCTCCAACACCTTATGCCATGGACTTGAGCATTAACCTATCATAGAAGAGCCATACACAACAAACAGGACAACATAAAGATATAATGAATTGCATAAAAAAATAAGTTTCAAAAAACATGCCTCAACACTGGCTTTTTCATAGATTCTGACCTAGATCCATCCTTAAAAGCTATAACACGCCAAGTGCAATATTTGGCTATAAAAGACAAAAGTAGGGGCAAAAGAACAAGTTAGGTTCCCAACAAGAAACTATAAGGCAGGGTCATGCATCTAAGCCTTAGATACAAAAAAAAACAAAAAAAAAAAAATATATATATATATATGCCAATTAAAAAATATTTGTAATTACCTTATAGGCACACAAAAATATTTGTAATAAAAAAATGCCAATTAATTACCTTATAAACAAAACATAGTCAGGTTCTTATGCGCAGTTACTAGAAACATAGCACATATGGTAGTGCAGGACCTCCAAGTCAACTTCTTCCTTTTTAACCAAAAATAAATTAAATTACACAATTTTTATACATTATTTCAATAAGCTGGTAATTTACACAAATCCCCTACATTCAAGTTTGTTTGATTGAAGGTTTGTTTGATTGAACAAAAATGTTATAGTCAAAATCCAAGTTTTAAAAATTTTAGTAGTAATCTATAGACTACTTAGACTTATCAAAGAAAAAAATATCCAATCCCTTCAATTTAAAGGCAATCTTTCAAGATGTCAATCTTATAGACAAATTAAAGCCTATCAATTTGAACAAGAAACTAATTGGCAAACATAAACAAAAACATCAAAAGATCCAAAACAAATAATTAATGGATATTGGCAACTAGGACTCACAATCCCAATCTCTGCAATTCAATTCATCACAAGCATATGTAAATTAATTTTTCTTCTAGGAAAAATAGGTTAAAAAAAAAAAAAAAAAAAACCATTTAGCTCTGTAATTTACAATTAGTTTTGAATTCCAATAAAGACTCAATAGCATATACATCAAACGGTTAAAAGAGATGTGAAATACAATTTTCGTTCCTAAAATTTGGTCCAAGTCCAAATCAAAACCTTGTAAGAATGTGGAACTTAATTACTTTCAGTAACATATACATCAAACGATCAAAGCATGCTCTCTTTTAAATCCTCTCTTTCTATTAATTTTATTGTACAGGCAGTCAATTGTATATCACGAGGTCATAGTTTTAAGACTTGGTTTAATATGTGGAACTTAATTACTTTTTCTGTATGTATCAAATCTTGTGAAAATCATTTTGATTTAAAATCTTCTATTCGTGGAACTTTAGTGTCGAAGTTCAGTCGGTGGATTCTAGTTTAAATTCGTAGATGCTCTATATATTTCAACTTCAAATTAAGCATAGTTTTAACCTAAAACATCGCTGCCCATATTGATTGTTTTGCTTCATTACCGTCATAGTTCTTGTTCTGAAACCATGTCAGGGCCGAGTGAATGGACTTGGGAAGAAAATAAAGTGTTCGAGCATGCTCTTGCAATTCACTATGATTTCTTCGAAAAAGGTGAGTGGGAAAAACTTGCTGCGTTGATCACTACCAAAACCCCTACTCAGATAAGCTCACACTACACGCATCTACTAGAGGATATAGAGTCAATTGAATCTGGTCTGATACCACCCCCACGATTTCAAGAGAAAAGGAGTGATGACAATGGTGGTGGCAGTGATCTTGAAGAAGGAGAGGGATCTTCTACAGAACTTTGAGTGATAAGCCAGTTCATGTCTGTGGCAGGTACTGCTACACCGAGGTTTTTTCTTTTGGTGATTAATTCTTAGTTGATATTGCATGGGCAAACTAGGAATGTACGTAATATTATGGGACAATAATGTAATTTTCTTTTCTTTTTTTCTCTGTCTTCCTTCCAGGAAGTAATAAGAATTACATCTATTAATTGGATATGAGAAATTTTCTTATCTGTTATGACATAAGTGTAAGAATTGAAGTACTATTTGTTTGTTTGTTTGTTTTCTTATATTAGTTGATACGAAGTGTGCGTTTGGGAAACAATAAAAATTATAAATTCTTTCACTATTCCGCTTATTTTTATTACTATTCATGAGTCCTACTGCACTTTTTAGTATTATTCAAGATTCTACTGTACTATTTCAACTAATCCTTACATTTATCTACAGCAGCAATAAGTTTTCAGTTTTAACAAAATAAGCGGTATCCAAATAGATCCGAATGTGAATATATGCTAGGCTAAGGAGCTTTGCTTGAGCGACAATCGCACTAGAAATATTAATCTATATCTCATATTGGAGTTCAGGTCTTGTGAAGTCGGGTTACAATGAGCATTCATTCATTCAATGTTGCTTTAGACTTGGTATTGCTCCTTGTTATGTAGTTTCGGTTTAGTACAACCAAGTCATAAATAAGTTTTAAAAGTTAATTAGCTCAAATTACTATTTTGCCTTGGTTATTTATTTGGATTTTCTTAGTGTGTAAGAAAAATCTATTGTTCGTTAAAAAAGTAATTGTTGTGAGTTTAATAAATAAAATGACTTTTGTCATACTGGAAATTTTTTTTTAAATGAAATAGGGTGAAGAAATTGACTACCTATTTAATTGGGGTCGAGAAGTATGTTTTACTATTCTTAGAAGTTCAAAACCCTAATTCACATTATTTATTGTCTCTCCAATGCAACTCGAATATGAGATATCGAATTATATGTTTGGTGTGATTGTAGCTCAAGCTTAGTTCCGTATCAAATAATATCAGAAAAATAAACAAACAAATAGTACTTCAATTCTTGCACTTATATCAAATCAATGTAATTCTTACATCTTGTTAGAAAGACAAGAAAAAAAAATTACATTGTTATTACATACTAATTCTAAAACCTACGTTCTTAGTTTGCACATGCAATATCAACTAGGAATCATCAAAATTTCCTTGGTAGCAGTAGGCAGTAGCTACCACAAACATGAACTGGCTCATCACTCAAGTTCTGTTGATGATCCCTCTCCTTCTTCAAGATCAATGTCACCACCTTAGTCATCGCTGATTTTTTCTTGAAATCTTGGGGGTGGTATCAGACCAGATTCAATTGACTCTATATCCTCCAGTAGATGTGCGTTGTGTATGCTTATTTGAGTAGGGGTTTTGGTAGGAATCAACACAACAATCTTCTCCCACTCTCCTTTTTCAAAGTATTCATAGTGCATTGCAAGAGCATTCTCGTACACTTTATTTTCTTCCCAGCTCCATTCACTCGGCCCTGACATGGTTTCAGAACAAGAACCATGCCATGACGGTAATGAAGCAAACCAATCAATAGGGGCAGCGATGTTTTAGGTTAAAATTATGCTTTGAACTTTGAAGTTGAAATATATACTGCACTACGAATTCAAACTAGAGCGCCGGCATAACGTTTGCAAAAGTTCCACGAATAAATCAAAAAGATTCTTACAATATTTCTTACATACTGCAAAAGGAATTAAGTGGCACATATTAAACCTAGTCTTAACCAAACTAAGACCTCGTGATATATAATTGGCTGCAAGTGTAACTTTCTATTATTCAGTTATTCATCAATTTTAAAAGAGACAACCGTTGATCACATAACACATTGATTCTAGTGCATCAATAATGATTTTCTGTAAAAGCTGGATTAGATCAAGGGGAAAGAAGAGAGGGAGTAGAGTAGAGATGATTAAAAATAGAATTATTTCCAGCCAATTTTACTCTACTCCTCCTTAATCAAATATTCAAATGGACCCTAAATCTCCTATTATATGAAGAGTTGAATATTGTGGTATCTCACAAGAGTGACTAAAACATTGAGTAAACTTAGTGAGACTATTTTCAAACTCTTAAATAAGAAATTTACAAGTCATCTATAACTTGTGGGACACACCAAACCCAAAAATAAATAAATAAATTTTTAATGGAAAAAGGTTAATGAATACACTAAAAGTCTAAAACCATTAGTTTATGAAATATTTTTAGAAACTTTTTATGGAAAAAGAATAAAAAAAAATTAGTTTTTTTTTACAGCTTTTTATATTTTTTCATTAAAGTAATGTCAAAACCTTCCTTAAATAGTTCAAGATAATACATATTGCTCTCTTAAGTTCAAGATAATACATAAAATAATTGAACTCCATATTGCTCCAAAAACTAAAGTAGGGGACTAATTATAGTGTGGAATTATATCCAGCATGGTGTACCAAATATGCTCTTGTCTCATTTAGCACACTATATCATGGATAAAAATTGAAATACTCAAAATTAGTCTTCATGCATAGACTCATATAGATCAAATTTGACACTACAAAGTGCTTAGCATAAGCTCAAAATAATGTAGTAGCTCTAGGCACCTCATCATAAGCCCATATGCTCCAACTAACTAGTCATTCCCATTATTTTGCAACTATTCCATGATACTTTTTTCACTTTGGCTGCTATAATTGACGCATTACTTAAATGCTCAACATAACCAATATGGGATCAAATTTTGTAACTGCGAATTCACACTTCAATTGTGAAATCCAAAAGTACTCACTACATATAATGCATTCCAACAACTTATGTGGTACATTTATTAGATCTACCAATGATAAAATTATAATTGCATCCCACGTGAATAATGTTATAAATTAAATGACTCCTATCTAGGTTGTACGTACAATGTTTGTGTTTAATGAGCATAGAGGATAATTGAATTTTGCGCCTTTAAAGCTGCAAACCAGCCATACTCAATATATTAATAATCACTAAAATCTATCCATATCTTTATTTAGGAAACCAGTACATCTATGAACAAATAAACTACTTAGCACATATTAATCATAGAGCAATGCTAGCATGCTACAGTCACTAACTATTTTACAACATTTTTACAAATTATTGTTATGGCCAACTTCTTACTGGTTCTCATCTGAGCCTACCAATAACATTACTTTTTTATTTACCAATAATCACGCACCACATCAGCAGTTTGTAAAAAAATTTGTAACTCTAGCATTTTTCTTAATTATATTTTTCCTCATCCAACAAAATTAGATAATAGTAATTTTATAAAATTCATGAGATTAAAAATTTTATAACACGTAAAGTCTTCGTGAGAGAATTAATCTAATATACTCCACCACGGTTCCCATTAAAATAATTTTCATTTACCCAAGGACAATCTAAAAAATCACTAGGTTTTGGGGTGAAATGTTACTCGAATTTTGAAATGTTTTATTAGCAAAAATAAACAACATTTAATAATCACAATATCATTTGTTTACTTTCTTTATTTGATAATTATGCACAACCCAAATTCAATTTGTCTAAGCAACATCTCTTTTTACATGCTAAGGACATTAGTTCATGCCTATGTTAAAAATCAACAAGGTAAAGGCAAGCATCAATCCAAAACTTCATGGTATTCAACCAAGTATATTGTCAAAAAACTCATGTTCAATCACTCGAATACATGTTCATACAGTTTATGCACTACATCACAGCACCTATGCATCAATGCATGTTCATGTTTATATGCATGTTCATAGTATTCAATCAAAAACACAAACCCTAATCAATTATTTAATAAACAAACAAAACAAATTGACCTACTAACCCAGGACTTAAACATGTGAAAAACAAGTTAAATAGAACCTAAACATGTGAAAGAAAACAACTAAGAAGGCAGGAAAAATGGATTTGGGTTTCTAGGCATGAGTGTGCGTGCGCATACATAGGGTATGCATGTGCATCCCAACTAAGTATGCATACATATGCATAAAGTATGCGCACATATACACGCCCAAAAACCTAAACCATGCAAAACAAAAAAGAAACTAGACAAAACAAGAAAAGCTAGCAACCTAATATGCTTCTAACAGGAACACAAAGCAAACCTAAACTAACATAAACATATTAAATTAATAAAAACATATAAACCAACAATAAAACAAAGAAAAATGAAGAGCCAAAGTTGGAATCTTTACCTCAACATAAGAACTCTTTAGAGCTTGATTTGATCGCTCCCCTCAATCAATCTAATCAACAACAAAACCAGCAAGTTAGTAAGCTTTAGAACTCAAAAGTCAAGACCAAAATAGGTCCCAACCAAGTAAAAAATTTACTTGAGGGTGTTTTGTGAAAAACTCCCTCTTTGATTCACTATTTTCTAATGAATCTTCTCTGTTTTGCCTCCTCTTGAAAAAAGTGCCTTTTATGGCTTTATATAGTGGTAAAATAGGGGTGTAGGGCAGCTCTCAAACAATGTAGGATTCATTCCACATGAAATTATGTGCAAAAAGCTTTCCTTTCATAGTTTCTAGAACCCTTGTTGCGTGCACATACTCGGGGTATGCATGCGCATACCCTAAGTATGTGTACTCATAGTTTGAGTGTGCATGCGCATACGCATGTGTGTGTGTGTGTGTGTGTGCGCATACGCGTGTATGCATACACACACTTAGGGTTTCTAACCACCTTTCTTTTCCAAAAAAAGGTTTATTCTACCAAAAAAAAAAAAAAATTTCTTCCATAAATAAATCCTAGTAATGTCGTCATTGGGGAATGGGAACCAAAGTTGTAATGGGTACAAAATGAGATGTC
Source organism: Quercus suber (assembly GCF_002906115.3). Classification (NCBI taxonomy): domain Eukaryota; kingdom Viridiplantae; phylum Streptophyta; class Magnoliopsida; order Fagales; family Fagaceae; genus Quercus; species Quercus suber. The sequence continues at coordinate 461,497 of NW_027069685.1, read as the reverse complement.
TACAGTCATTTATGAGCTTCAACACTTCAAGAATGATCCCAATAACTAATACCAATGAAGGAAATAAGGAAACCCACCTATGGTCATATGACTCATATCTAAGAGGTATTATGAGAACATACCTCTAGGTTTTGACACAAACATTTAGATCCACACATGCACAACAAAAGAAGAATGTTGAATCACAACATCATTCTATGATTTCAGCAATGAGCAATTAACATGACCTTTACGGACTCTAGGGACTTGTTGGTACATAGGAACCATGAGATACGAGCACCTACAATAGTCCACATACCAGCACTACAAAAAAAAGAGGGCTATAGCTGCATTTGAAAAACGCAACTATAGCCTATAGCTGCGTTTTCCATAGCCGCATTTTCAAACATGACCTATCCCGTGCGACTATAGCTCCCTGCGGGACCTAGAGCTGCATTTTTAAAAACACGGCTACAGATAACCCTATAGCTGCATTTTGTAGAAAATACAACTATAGAACAGGTTTGGGCTGCGTTTTAAACTCGGGTATAGGCTATGGACCAAAGAAGAGATAAAAAGGAGGCTAGAGTTTCCTTCTTTTGGGTGACAAGTAATGAAGGAGGTCACCTCATTGTCTCACCACCTTTCTTTATCTAAAAAACTTGCTTCAATAACCTATTACACTAAACCCTAGAGTTAGGAATTTTCTAATACTAGGCCACCCACATGGTTGCACATGGAAAATATGAGAGAGAGAGAGAGAGAGAGAGAGAGAGAGATTGAACGGAAAAAAAACTTACAAAATGCTACAATACTCTTCCCACTTTTTTTTTAACTATTTAGAAATCTTTCTAACTTGTGCTCCCTTTACAGATGATTTTGATTCCAATTTTTTTTCTGTGGGTGTATGATATGATTTTTGTATATTTGTTGTTTTAAACTTTAGTTTACATTTGATTAGATTCACAAGCATTTGTTTCTTCTTTATTCCCTTAATTTAACAAGAAATTTCCTCGAAAAAGGTGGGCATGAGTACGTGACATATCCACAATTCAAAGGGTTCTCTCTCTCTCTCTCTCTCTCTCTCTCTCTCTCTCTGCCGTGACATGGGTTTCGAGATTGGGTGGAGGATCTTTTGTTAGGCAAAGGACCACTGTACATTGCAAGTGTGGGTTTGTGGCTGTTATTTTGTTTGGATTCTGGAAAAATTTTCACTGCGGTGATGCTACGATGTGGTAGTGGGGTTTGGTGGCTGAAATTTTGTTTGGATGCCGAGATATGAAAATGTAAATTTTTTTTTTTTTTTTTGGTTAGTTTATTGTAATTTTTCCATTTTACAAATTTCATTTTAATAATTGACATGACAAAATAAAAATGACATAATATTATTTTATTTGATCTTATGTAATACTGACCAGAAAATATGGATAAAATGATTGTTAACACAAACAGAATATAACTTCAATGGATAAAATTTAAATTTTAAAATTTTAAGGTATAAAATTGAACTTTAACCAAATCATTTTGGATATCTTTTATTGAACATGAATTTTGACAAATTCCCTGATAAATTGCTTCTTTTCTTTTCTTTTTTTAGTTATTTTTGTCATGCTTGTAAAATTTCAAAAATATTAAAAATCAATAATTATGTCATCAAACAAATTCTTAAATTTTAAGTTTTTGTGATCTTAAATTATGCACATTAATAAGTCTATGAATCTAATAGTAATTAACATCTTATTTGAATGAAATTTCAAATTTGACATGCATGTTAAAAACATAAAAAACATACAATTAAATTGTTAAATTTTCAAAATATAAAGTGATGTTAATTTTTAAGTGAGAGATAGAAGTCTAGTTTGAAGTGAAACTTTACCCCTTTTTTTATTAAATTTTAAATGATTATTTTATTAAAATAGATCACATACACCACAGACAATCACTTTTTGTCCATAGCCAATGAAAGTGAAATAAAAGGAACAATTTCTCCATTCTCAAATCCCACGACAAGTTTCTCAAAAAAAAAAGAAATCCCACGACAATTCTTTATTAACTGACATAAAAGGGAATGTCTTACACTTAGAACAATTAAAATTTATAAACAAAATTTAAAAATAAAAGTAAATAAAAGGAAAATTTTATTCATGTACAACGAGACAAATACACCAGTACAATAAACCGTTAGCAATTGTCCTAAAGCTCATAATTTTTCTTTTTTCTTAGCCTATGTAATTATTTACACGTTTCAAAACAAGCGAATCACAAGTTAAAACTCCAACTTAATTTCTGGGTTTTGTGAACCTACGTTGTTCTCAAGCTTCTTTGGAATGTTGGTTGCAACCTTAATTCCACCGTTGTAACCATCCATCAGCATCTTTGCTATCTTGGATCTCCATTCTGAGCTGTCTCTCTCATTCTTTCTATCATGCACAACTCTGTCACAATAGTTAAGCATTGATCCCAAGCCGCTATTTGGTACCCAACCGTATTCCATTAAAACCTTTGCTTCCCCTTCTGTCAAGTCTTCTCCAACCTTAACAGATTCCCAGGCACAAGACACAATTAAACAGCAAAAGACATATATAGGCAAATAGCATCAATTTCATGTTTATAGATTATTACAGAAGCATCATGAATTTGTTTTTAAATAGTTAGTAGGAGATTTCATTTAACCAGCATTTAGCATTACAAATTTTGTGTCCATCCCCTTCATAATTAGCTAAACACAATATGGATACTCAAACCACATTGCATTTTCTACTAGTCACCAGTCTAGCATGATGAAGACTTTCGTTTCAGCTGCTTCTTCCCCGAATCATTTGCATTGTATGCATTACAAAATTCAAGTCATGCCAAGCATATGTATTACCTAGAGTTCTTCAACATTTGCACATTCTACCTCAATTATATTAAGTTCAACATTCATCTTTACTAAATATATATGGACCTCAAAATACATTACCATACAGCAGGTAATCAGAGAGAGTCAAGAAGACAGTTTATGATAAAAGCAAAGAAATATATGAACCAAATAATCTTAACCGTAAATCCAGTTAGAGAAATCTATGTCATAATTCTGGGTGGTTCCTTAAACGCTCAACCCAAATCCAACATGATAAATAAGGTCAACTCCAAACCAGAACCATCAAGCCAGTATTATTCTCAGAATTTAACATTTTAAAAAAGTTACTTTAAAAAAAAGGTAATTTAATAAAATCAAACAATCAACTGACTACCCCTGATAGGAAACTTTTTTTAAGGTAGCCTTTGGCCCATACTAATGAAATGCATTTGTTCATCTTCTCCTAGACTCTTCTTGCACCCAAAAAATAAAAACTACAACTGATCTGTAGAACTTGGATTGGCCGGTAAAGAGCCCAAACAGACCCATTTTTAATGGTGGGATCAACTTTAAGATACCCAAAACCAGCCACCTGCTTAGTAACAGAACCACCCAACCCAATCTATTTTTAAAGCAAATTGATGGATTTACATTAACTGCCAGCTATGAGTACAGGCCATAGCTAAAAGAAATTAGATTGCAAACAGAGTAACACTAGAAGTAACTTTTCTTTTCTTTTTCCAATTGGGATCGGTGACATGAGAAGCTAGTTATGTGTACAAATTCCAAATGTAATGAGAAGCTACTCAAATTTTTATTACCATGAGCACGCATATGAAAAACTGACATTTGATAATCAGAGAAATGAAACAGTTAAAGTAACATAATACAGAGTACAGACAACACACAAACACACCTCCTTCGGGCTACTATACCAATTTTTGTATGAAAATAGTCTGCAAACAATTTTAGCAATAAGCATTAGTATATACCTTGGACTTTTCAAAATCCAAGGAATGTTTTTTTTTAAATGGTAACAGCCTACACATGATGTTAGAAGTTAACCTAACAGAGTTTAGAATCCAGTCAAGTGTCCCAAGCATCAGATTGAACAATGACATAAAAAATTTTAAAACCAAATTTCCTAATCTAGGAGCAGAAGGTTGAGGTCAACGTAGTTTCCTACCCAGCCATACATGGCCCCATGGCACATCTATCATAGACATTTATTATATACATACAGTCCTAGTAGGCCAATTAATATAACAAAGTCAGTAATAACCATAAGAAAATGATATAATTGACCAGTCATCTTGAAAGATGCACTAAAGCCATTACCACTAATGCTTTGTTCTCAATTAGAGAAACCCTGCCACAGCTACTAAGCCTCATTGCTGTCACCAAACGCTTGATCTGCCAGTCAACGGGTAAGGAATCCACTATCTCAAAAAAGTACGTTGCATAACCATATTCAGGACGTTCCAGCACTATCCTGCATCAGGAACTCTAACATTAGACAAGTAGACAAAAAGATAGACATCAGACATCATCTGTGTAAGAAAGCATCAATCCCAAAAGCTTAGGCTATTAAGAATTAGGTCTATATCAGCAAAACGCTAACACGAACACATCCCCTAATGTGTGCACCTTCCAAATAATACCAAACCAACAGCAGGCCTAATATTTTCAGAACACATGAAACTAATAGGTTTTGGATCATTGAGACTTATAAAACAAGGATCCTTCAACATTATACGGCTTTAATACAGTGTTAAAACAATCAATCCCAACTTTCAAATGCTGAAGCTATATTAGGCAGTATGCCAACAATGTCAAGTTGACAAACATACAAACACTAGCAATTTTATGATGAAAATCATGCACCTGTTATGTCTTTTAAAGACAAATATAAATGATTGGAGGTCTCGGCACCACCCCCATTCAACAGGCCATTGTCGAAACTGCAAATATCGGGCCTATAAAAAAATGAAATAACTTATATCAGAAAAGAATGACTAAAAAAATTAAAACTTATCACCCAATACAAATAGATGGTTAGCTAATGGACAAAAATGAGTATGACATCCACTATATTCAGATAATCAGATTTAAGAAATTTGTTACCTGCTCCACAAGTGAAAATAGACAGGCCAAGCAATATGTAGCTCTAGCACCCTTTGTGCATCGTACAGAAGCAAATTTTATAAAGGATTCCCGCTGAGAGAAAAGCTGTCCACATGAATCAAGAAACTAAGATAAGGAACCGAATTCATCGAAAGGTGCAAACTGCCACATGGAAAAAAAATAAATCAATAATATCATATTTTAGAGACTTTGACCACCAGAAGTGCTTAACTCTATTCCTTCACTCATTACTACCACACGCCAGATGACACTCCGAAGTCATTCTTACAGACAATCCACCAATTAGGCAGGAACTATTACATCAGCAATAGAATGCAGAAACTACAATTTAATTGTCTCAACCTATACCCTCAAATATGTTGTAAATGTAGATTACATCATAAGGAAAAAAAGATTGAAAAGTTAGAAAAGTCTTAGAGGGAGAGAAGGAACTAATGTTACTCAGGTATTATCCAGGTGCTTTGCTTTGGAATCAAAATGACAAATTTTTATAGTGTACTAAAACAAGAATTATGAGATTTTGAAGAAGTTAGCGTTCCTTTTTCTTTTTGTTTATTTTTTTTAGGGGAAACCACAGTCATTAGATTTAAATAATTGAGTGTTTCCTAGGAGAAAATTTGGTGATGATTACCCAGTACCCAAATTTGAACCCACAATCCTTAAACTTTAAGCAAGCCCTTCAACTTTTTCTTTAAAAAAGTATTTCTAAGTTACACACGCACCCAATGTATGTCCTTCATATGAATCAAATACAGGTACAAATAAATTTAACAATCTCACATGCTAAGACCGTCAAATAGTACTGATCCCACTTAGACAAATCCTAGAAGGGAAGATCATATGTAGAGCAGCAATTTACCCCACTCTAATATACCCTGATCAGGGAGGATTTGAATAGGGAGAGAAATTATGAACCCAGTGAGGATGGGGGTGGATTTTGGCTGCGCTACCCACCTCAAGTATATTTACAAAAAATGGCCCATGTATGTATGTATGGATGTATGCATATACAAGATAAGTTAAAGTTACACTTGGTATAACTTCTCGCATTTTACAAGCTTTTAACACTGTTGATTTCCATTAGATCTATCGGCAATGAGAATCATTATTATCCACGTCTCTTACTTTCTCAAAACTCTTCTTCTTCGTCTCTTTGATTGGAACAGCTCTTTGTTATTTTTTACTGCTGCAAACAAAGAAAGGAAGGAAAAAAAAAATTTGCCTTCATGATTATATTCAACCATGCTAAACACAGACATAAAGTACAATTGTTAGTTCCCACCCCCATAATCCCATTAGGAAAGTTGCTTTTCATTACAACAAGCAGAATCCAAAATGTAGGTCCATAAAGAAAACCTTAACAAATACTTCACAATTCCACTCATCAAGGATATCTTGCTAAGAAACTGCAAACCATTCAATATGAGGTCACTGGGTTGCCCCATACATTCATCAAATCAAAACCCCTTGTCGTTTTGCCTTTTTTTTTTTTTTTTTTTGGTCTTCTTTATTTTGTCACAAAAGAATGAGAACTTGCATTTCTGACATAGTTTCTTCCACCATTGTGATTAGTAGGACTTTCATTACTCAATCTTGCATCGTCTTACCACACCAAATCAACAAACATTGAGATTGAACAAGTATTTGATCTATTCAATAAAGTATTACATTGTTCAAATTTCTGGCTCTTATTTGGAACCTTCCTCAATTTACCACATTTTGGGAAATCAAATGACATGGGGATTAAATCTCTCCACACCATGATTTACCTCAAGTGTAACTTGAACCCTATCTACCGCTAGATGCAACAACAAAATTAAGGAAAAAAAAAAGAAGAGGAAGAAGAAGAAGAGGAAAGATAACCTAGGAGTCAACACTCAACACCAAACAAGAGAGAACAAATCCAAGAATCAGCACCTAAGGTTGACTGGAGTCAACAACACTCCATTGAAAAAATCACAAGAGGGATTTTATTAATCAACCAAATTGTCTCCACAAGAGTAAAATAGTATCTTATATAGATTATTAGGACTAAATCCTACTTCTAATTAACCTAGTAAAACCAAATTATTAAATTACAAAAATAACCTTAATTCTAAGAAATTAAACAAATTACTAATTAACTAATAAAACCTAAAATAAAATCCAAACGACCAATAAGAATGCAACCGACTTCTAGAAATAAATAAACAAAATTAGAATAGAGTTTTCCTTGCACAGGCTATAGTAAGTCTATTGCACATGGTTCAGACATTCCATCATACTGTTTAGGCTCTGCAGTGTGCTTTTATAGCAGCAATATCTGTTAACGTCAAAACTTCCATTTCAACACAAATTTTTGGAGGCTCAACATTATTATCTTGTGTGTGAAGCATTAACTTCAAGATTATTGGTCAGCCTTTGGATGGATGCTATCATTATCCATCCATCATTCTATCTAATCAGGCATTCCATTGGTCATATATTCTAACATGCTTATCTAACTTTGCAAATAGATTTTGGACAGTTTTCACGATATTCTTTAGGGTTTGTTCCATAGTAGCCTAATCAAAACTGGTCGTATGTTGTGTTGGTCCAGAGTGGGCATGAATTTTTTATCAATCGGCTGGGCTGGTTTGATATGTTGGACTAACACCAAAATTGATGTAGAACAAAGCAGCTCTGATACCAAAACTTGACGTAGGAAAAAACCAAAACGGATGCAACAACAAACAAAATTAAAGAACAGTAAAATAAAAAAGATAGACAACCTAGAAATCAGCACCAAGCAAGAGAGAATAAATCTACGAGTTAGTACCTAGGGTTAGCTGGAGTAAGAACCAAACCATTGGAAATATTTTGTATTATTTTTTTGATAGGTAAGAATAATTTTATTGAAAAGAGACTCCTCCATGGAAAAATACATAAAGTAGCCTAAAAAATTACAATTGAAAAAAATATCTACATGTGATCAACTCTATGAAGAATTGAACAAAGTTAATATATGTGAGACCCAATACAAAAGACCACTCATAGAAAGAGCTAATGAATGATGCTTGCAATTGAGTAGACATGCATTCCACACCCTCAAAAGTACATCGATTTCTTTCCCTCCAAATAGTCCACATCAAACATGAAGGAACGAAATTCCAGATATTTGGTCCCCTACTCCACCACCCACATAATAAATCAAGAACCTTCTCTGGTAAAACTCCCAAACAACCTGAATATGAAACTCCACAACCCAAAAGCTACACTACAATGTAACAAAAGGTGATCCACAGTCTCCCCACTACGATGACACATACAACACCAACTCATTATTGAATAACCCCTCTTGATTAGGTTCTCACAAATGAGAATTATCACCCAAGCCACTGTCCATACAAAAAATGAAACTCTTCAAGAGAAAGGCATAGAAGATGAGCACTGTAATGTCTCATAAAAAGATCACACAGTGAAATCCCCATTTCTCTTCAACTTCCATCTCATTCTATCATTCTCTTCCCTAATGGGAATATGAGATTCTAATAGATAGAAAAATGAAGCCACCCCATCAAACCATTGGAAATATTTTAGGAACACAATAGCTTGCTTATATAGAGACATAAAACCTAATTCTAATTGAATTAAGAATACCAAATTATTGAATTACAAAAATGCTCTTGAGTCTAAGAAATTAATTAAAATAGTAATGAAAATAATTAACTAAGAAAACCTAAAACAAATTTCAACTGACCAATAAAAAAACAGTTAAGTTCTAGAATTAGATAAAACTAAATTAAAATCAATCTCTCTCTCTCTCTCTCTCTCAAAATAAAATATTTCAAGAATATAACTTACATTTAACAATAAAATAGACTATATAAATGAAAGAACAAAAATTAATTTACATGGAAAAAATAAATAACGTAACACCCAAGCTTTTATTAAAATAATAATGAAATTTATTTTAAATTTCTTGAAACTTTTGGTAATTTAGTTTTAGTCATAAAATTAATTTGAACTTCTTAAAGCATTAGTAAAAGAGTTTCACTTAGAGTAAATACTATGTTAATAATTTTTATTTAGTTGTTAGGGCTTATTGGTGATATTATTTTCCCTAGTTTATTTAGGTATAGCTTTTTAAAGCCTCAACTTTTTCTAGTTACAGCTTATTAAAAACTCACTAATTAAAACAAGCTCCACTTTTTCTTTACCTTTTATATATATATATGTATATATAAAAACAAGCTCCACTTTTAAAAATAAGTTTCCCAAAATAAGCTAATCCAAATAAATAGTTAGAATGCATCACATGGTAAAAGCACTTTGTACACGTCTATGGTGAACCACGCAATGCAAGCACAAAAAGTGTCTATCCAATGCACAGATTAATCAAAAATCACATGTACATCAAAAAAAACCTTCAATAATATAATTGAAATAGATAGATAAATAAGATTTCGAAAAAATAAAAATAAAAAAAGTAGCAAGAGCACATTGTATAAACCAATTTTTTATAAAAACAAAAAATTATAATAGATTACAAAAATAATTCAAAAAATGAATAAGAAAATACATTTTAAATTTCTTGAAAGTTTTGATAATTGAGTTTTAATCATAATAGTATTTTAAATATTTTAAAACTTAGGTAGTAGAGTTTCTTTTTTTTTTTTTGATAAGTAAAGACTGTAAAGTAGTAGAGTTTCATAGAGAATAAAATGTTAATACTTGCTTGAAACACACAATGCAATCACGTATAAGACCCGACTCTTATTAAAAAAAAGTATGGTAGATTATTAAAATAATATATATTTTTAAAATAATTAAAATAATATAATATAAATTATAAAATTTCTTTAAATTTCTAGAAACTTTTTTAATCGCAATGGTATTTTTAAAATTCTTTAAATTTTGGAAGTAGAGTTTCACTTAGAGAAAGCAAAATTTAATTATAACATACTCATAATTTGCAGCATGGAAACCCCATCTTGAAGTGATTTAATGACTTCCTTCTTGTCACCTAAGGCCCGGTAGAATGCTTCCTCTCTCTATCTTCTATCTAGGAAGCTCACTGCAATTCCTCAGGACTTGTAACCTTTCACCTTCTTTTTATGCATTACATTCAATGGATTAGGTCTTCAAAGCATGGAAACCCCATCTTGAAGTGAGTTAATGACTTCCTTCTTGTCACCTAAGGCCCGGTACAATGCTTCCTCTCTCTATCTTCTATCTAGGAAGCTCACTGCAATCCTCAGGACTTGTAACCTTTCACCTTCTTTTTATGCAGTACATTCAACGGATTAGGTCTTCAAAGAAAGCTTGTGCCCCACTCAAAATTCCATGATCTTTTTGGTTTCATTTGCCAAAGTTACCAGACAAGAGCAGGAATGGTGAGTTCCCCATAACATGACTCGCAGGTCAGAGGTTTATGTTGCTTTCTGAAAAAAGGAGGAAAGAATTGGTGATCTCAATCATCACTTATGCAATTTCCTCATGAAGGAAAGAATCAATGTTGATGGAATAGATCAGATGATTTGTCTAAGTGAGTCTGTGATGGGTAATCTGCATTGGAATCAAATCTATTCTCATGTTCCAATTTTTCCATTTGTTTTACCCATTTCTTGGGAAGAGGCTCCAACTATATTTGAAAATGAGTTGGTTATCCATAAAGATAAAGAAAATTTTCTTGTAGTTTCACTCCTTGCTCTAAATATGAAGAAAAACTTGTCCAAAATCTCCAGTTGGGTAAGTCCAACCAGGAAAGGCATGGAAGTCTTTGGGCATTGCATGGGCAGAGTTAACTAAAGACTGACTACCTATAAAGATCCCTCACTGCACTTTCTAAATATTTGTCTTCATTATCAACTGCATGCTATCAAAGACAGAGCAATGGAAGGTTACAATTTCAAGTCCACTATTACAGTCATATTGTTATGTTGAAACAGTCTTTATCTATGAGCAATGACTTTCTAATGAATTGGGAATATCTAAAATCACGTCGACCATCCGGCTTCACTGCTGCTGCCTGCTCTCTCCTTTAGCACTTCCCAGTCAACAACAGACCTTATCTTCTCTTGTTCCATCTGAATCACACCCTTGCTGATCTAATGGCCAAGAAAGAGCATTTTTGTATGAGCACTGTTTCACATATAGCTTATTTTCCTGCTACACCCAGAACCCTGAGTAGAACTGGATAATCAAACTGATGCTTCTACAGTGGAGAAGAGAGAGAGAGATAGAGAGAAGGCATGAAATCAAGCAGAGGAAAAAATAAAGAATCTGTCCGCTTGGCACAACCACAAGTTACAGGCTGCAACTTTTATTATATAATATATGATACGAAAACTACTTTAAATTTTTTTTCTCCTTTTGCCAATTAGCTGCCCCTCCCCCTACTTCTGATTCGCACTGACACCCCCCCCCCCAACTTTCCATTTACACGCACGCACACACACACTCCCTCTCTCTCTCTCTCTCTCTCTCTCTCTCTCACCAAATTCATTCCGCTATAGCATTTGGATTTTCTTAAAGCAAGCTAGGCAACTAGATAATGGAACCACATGCTATGTTAGGTGGGATAGAGCAGGATGGGGATGGGGATGGGGTAGAGAACTAAACCCCAAGTACAGTTGGGAGATTTTGTTAGCAGGACCCATTGCTATCCTTAATTATATGCTCCTAACCTTTACATATCCACATGAAGTAGCCACTCTCAAGAATTGGATCAATGCACTTGCATAGGAACGTGAAACTCTTATCATTGTAGCCTATCAACATCTTTTTTTTTTTAATAACGTAAACCAATCAACAAATTAGTGCTGAAAAACCCTCCAACAAGTAACTCCTGCTTCAGACGTTTGGGCTCTACCTCTTTCTGCAGAAGGCTCCGTCACTATATCTACCACTTGGGTTTACTACCAAGAGGGGGGAGATGATTTGCAACCATCTGCCTCTTCTCCATAATCTTTGGCTATTAAATAAATGATGTTTATTCAGTTAAAAAGAAAAAGTAACTCCTCTACTAATTCAACTGACCCAAACTTCAATTATTATACTAGAAAGAATAAACTAAATATAACTCTTTCCTTTTAACACCAACCATGTGCTTTAAGACAACTGTATAAACCAATTTTTTGTTTACAGAAAATGCCCAACTCTTATATTGCTTTCATACAAGTAAAGATTATTTTTCTTATAACAAATACTATTCCCTGGGAGAGTCCATGGTCTATGCGATATTTTCTAAATCAATGTGTCTATGGCATGTCACATCTATGTTCCATGTCTATGTATCAAATAAAAATGTTCGACATTCATGTCTATATCACATAAACAACCGAAGCAATATTGTTTTTTCCATTCTGTTTCTCATACAAGGGAAACCATTTCACATCCAACAGGGAGTATGCCTTGGATTTTTTAAATAAAGCTAGGAAAATGGATGAAATCAAATGGCTATCAAGCAACATGAAAGACCAAGAACAAATGTGTGGTACAACAGGTCAGTCAAGATGGTGTTACATCTTAGAGTGATCTCTCTGAATACATAAGCTCCACATGACAGTTAATTTATGAATTCTTGGAGTACCATAGATATCCTAACAATGTTTAGGTTGTTTTTGTTAATCTCTAACAATACTCCCATTAGAGTGGAAACATAAACCGCTGCAAATTGCACTATATTTATTTTAAAAACAATTCTTAACAAAGGGAACCCAGAGACAAAATAGATGATATATGAAATAGTTGAAGCTTTGTCCTTTCTTGCAAAATATGGGGCATCAAATTTGACAACCAATGAAACATAGAAACAGGCAAAAGAGCATCAGTAATAAATAAAGGCCAAGTTAAAAACATTAATAAAAATGTTGTTCATTGTCTTTTCAAAATAGACAATATTTTAGGACATCTCAAAATGAAATAGTAGACAAACAATAATGATCAGAGGGAGTAGTATATACAATAACTGACTGTTAGTGAGAGCTATCACTACAACAATGATGGAAAACTTAAAATTGCTCTTTCTACCCATGACTTTAATGAAAGCTATGGACAGTTGCCTTATAACTAATATAATGTTGGGCACCTAATAAAGGGCATTTTTGCCAGTATGATGACTGAGCGTAATCAAGATATACGTACAATGATCTTATATCACAAAGGAACTTGAACAATGAACTCCAACTATTATAACCAAAGAGACAGTAGACCCTATTATTCAACACATTTAAATAGATTGTTAATCTTGTAGACAAAAAATTAAAAAGATGCAACATGAATTAGAGACTGCCCCTCCCAAATTTTCTTTCATTTCATTAAATTGATTCCAGAAAATATTGCATATACTTCATAACAAAGGTGAACAAGCCAAAATTACATTTCGCCCATAAATCCAATTTATTTTCAATTAGAATAGACAAAAGTAAAATTAGCCATCTCTAGCAACCATGATACTCACCAAAATAAAACATCAATGATTCTATCTCTTCTTAAGAAAAATCTGCATATCCATGTCAATTCTTTTCTTTCAACCAAGTTCAGTTTTTAATTGGTCACTTATGTCTTTCATCCTCAGAGCAATAATAACCTTAAGATGATTTCATGTATAGTTTACCTATATGGTTTAAAACAGAGAAACCACAAAAGTAAAAGAAAACCACATCATACTATCAGAGCAACTGCAAGGCAAAGACGAGAAATACATCTAAATCTCAGAACTGTGGCACACCTTTGTAATCACAGCTTCAAGCTCAGAAAAACTCTCTTCAATAAATGACTCATCAAGAGCTTCATCGCTCTCCATCTCCCCATAAAGCTTAATTTCATCAACAGAGACCCCTTTGTCAATCAACACCTGCCAATTGACATTTCCATTAATCCTCATCCAAATGTCACAGGAACTGCAACAATAACATGGCTATATATACCTTCAGTAGTCCAGGAGCATCTTCCTCCAATGCTGACTCAACTGAATCACTGTAATTGAATTAACAAGCAGGAAAACCCTAAGAAAAGTGGAATAATGCTAGAACAAGAAAATATAATTAATATAAATATGTCAAAAACAGAAACTACGTGACGGTCTTTTTTCTCTTCCGTGGACGGCTGATGTGTATTGGATCAGCAGATTCTGTAGCAATAATGCTACACCCAACAGAAGACAGCACACTTTTCTTCAAGTATTCATTGTTCCTCAATATGTTATTTTCCACCAACGTTGGCATCTTCATCCGGGATCGCAGTGGCATATGGTCTACATCATCTCCATATAGTTTATCAGACGCTCCCAATTCACTCTTCAATGGCTGCTTGTTAAAGGAAAAGTTATGTCTAGCACTCTTGTCAGGGTCAGGTAAGTCATTGTTATCCCCAGGTTCATCCTTGACCTTAACAAAGGTTGATGAAAGTGAAGTACATGCACTACTTGTGTTAGCAGGCGCATAACCCTGCCCCTCAGATGAATTCAACTCCAACATCATTCTTTCTGACGAGTTCTTGTCACTTACATGAATTTCCATATCATCACCTGATTTAGTTGATTCGCTTGAATATTGATTGATTACAGAAGATGTTTCTGCAATGATGTCATCTGGCAAACCAGTTACCAAAGTTCTGCAGGAAACAAAAGCAGTTCCTTCAGGCTTGTCGTCAAGCTGATTTCCAGGAACTAACTCTCCAATATGAATGTCTTCCTTTCCTTTTTCAGCATACTGTTGTTTAAGGATTTCTGATAAGCCTCCAGAAGTACCCTGTGGTATTTAAAGTTAGTAGCAAACACAAGATATCAAAGAGTAATACTACATTTGCAAGCCACATATTTCCTGGTGTGCATTGCATGGAAAACAGAAAGCAAGCAAAAAAAAAAAGAAAAAAATCAAAGAAGGTAATAACCAATGCATACATAGACATAGAAATAATATTATCTCCAAATTTTTGTTTCCATTCTTTTTTTCTTTTTCTTTTTCTTCTTCTTCTTCTTCTTTTTTTTTTTTTTTTTTTTCTTTGAAAGGAGGAGGGGAAGGGGGATTACATAATAAATTATATTGATTACAAAAGAAATTAATTAGCCAGGGAAGGGAGACAAACACAAGCATGTGTGCACAAGGGCTCACACACAGATTTATATATATGGGAAAGGTATGACTGAGCTCATGTAGCAAAATGAAAGATTCCACACTGCAGTGAGATCACATTTACTGAGTAAACAAATTCAATATATCTTTTGAATCTTAAAAAGGACAATACTAGACGCAAGAAGAATTACAGGAACTAAAAGGAACAAACTATAAAACACGTCTTATAATTCTTTTAAAGCAAGCCATGCCACTCAATCATTTTTTTTTTTTTTTTTTGGATAAGTTAGAAGAAAGGGGTGCAACTCGAGGACTTCCCAGGAGGTCATCCTACTCAATCATAGTGATTGTAACCAGCAATATAGAGATATATAGTCCTCTTCTCTACCTTCTGAGCTAAGTTCATGCTGAGCAAGAACTCTTTCTCCACAGCAGCAGAGAAGAATATAGGCTGACTGAGGACAAAGGTGAATTTCATAATGACCCTTTCTTATAAAATCCTCTTCTGGGAATGAAACTTTACCCAAGCATAAAGAAGGGACACTAATTCTTCAAGAAAGCAACAATATACAAACTATCTATAATTTACTAATTTCTGGATATGAATAAGTGTTTTGCATTACAATCTACAGCATAGAATTCATGGGCATTAAGATACTTCAGATTTTTTCCAACACTGTGTAGTATGTGGAGGAATTGAAGAATTTTATGGCAAGTTTAATCATTTTAAAACAGTTTTTGTAACAAAAAGGCAGAATTTGGCTTTTTACACTATTTGATAAGTGAATTCAGTAAATAAAAGAATAGCGAAGGTACTCCACACAGGTTAATCAAAGTTATACAAGAGAGAATTAATGGCAGAAAAAGAAAGATAATGGAAAAATAAAAGAATACACAAACACACACACAAAAGAAAACAACTAAACACATGGAATCAAAGAAGTCCAAAAGACTTAGTAATGTACAGGGTTGTAATGTACAGGGTAGTCACTCCATCGTCAACACGTAAAATGTGCATAGAAACAAATTCTCCAAAGCCAATTCCTGTGTCCATAAATGCCTAAATAATACTCCCTCAGCCACAAAATAGGTGAGGTGCTCCGTTCTAAGAAATGTCAAAAACGGTTGCAAGTTTCAAAAAATTAAAGCATTAATCCATTTAACTTCCCATATTACCTTAAATTTGAACCCACCTTCTTTGGTCCATCTCAGGGCATTTAAGTAACACTGTTGTGTTTATTTTGTTTCATTAAAATGAATATCATATGAACAGACTGAGTTCCAAAAATAAAAAAATTCAGTCTCCAATTTGGCTATCACATTTGTACAAAAGTTAGTGAATTTTCAAAATTCTGTAAACAAAAAATCAATTAAGTACCGTAAGTAAAACATTCCTTCTTTTCCAAGCAAAACATGCAACATCAAAGTATCATAGCCAAAAAATTATAATTTAGCACCAACCAACACATCACAAGTGCCCAGGCAGGTGTTTGACTCGAGGATCCAGGCATCAACCTACAAAGTGCCCAACACAACCTTTTTTTTTTTTTAATAAGTACAAGGTGCCCAACACACTTTCATCCCTCATATTATACCTTGCATTAACCGTCTATGCATACCTTATACTTTTTTTATATAAGTAATAATGTTTTATTGAAAGTTAAACGAAAGTGGTCCCCATACAGGCAGTGTACTAGGATGCAACAAAGCATCAACTAAAATTACATAAATATAGAATCCTCCAAGGTAGACAAAAATGGCCATTTAAGGCAGCCAACCAATCAAACACAGATCATAAAGGAGACAATTTTATCTCCACAGAAAAACACTATTTTTTCTTTTTTTGATATGTATTTGTTGTTGGTTCTGTGTGTGGGTTTTTGTACTTGGAGACTTGGGGTTATGGATGGAGCCATACAGATTGTGGGTTGCCCCTCTCAGGATTGGGTTTGTTCTCTCAAAATATTTTGGTCAATCTGTCTCTCAAAATAGTGTTTCAAATTCAACGAAAGGGAAATCAAAAACAAGAAAAACAAATGGACTCAGAATGAAAGTTGAAATTTTTAGAGAGGAAAAGTTTGTTATGTATTCATGTGTGTGTTCTCTGTTTTCTACTTCTCCTCTCAAGACTCTCTCTAGATTCTCAATGTGGCTTTGTGACCAAAGAGCCTCTTGAGACTCTCCCTCAAAGATTTTCCTTTACACCCACTGGAGAGCCTTATCCACAGAAAAACTCTCAATCCCATCAAAAGTACAAAGATCCATCTCCCTCTAAATGGTACACATAACACAATGAGGCATGAGGACCATACATCAGCAGTATGATGGTTACCAAAGCCCCCCTTCCAGCACTCCAAATCCTCTACCACACTCTTTGGCATAACAAATGCACTCCAAAAAGACAAAACACCATAGACCAAAGATCATGCGCATAGTCGCAATGAAGTAACACATGGTCAGTGGTCTCCCCACTGCTAACACATGCAAAACCAATCGACAAGGCACATATTCTGCCCCAAAGATTCTCCATGGTAAGAATTTGTCACAAACTGCTTTATGTGTAAAACGCTAATTAAAAGGAATCTTAGCCTTCCAAATGCTTTTCTAGGGAAACCTGTAGTAAGAGCCCGATAATAGGACTTAAACCTGAAAAATACCATCCTAGTATGGGTCCAACACATCCAGTCTTCCTCGACCCTAGTAACTTTAAAAGAATAGAGAAGACCAAGGAATGACTGCAAAATCCCTACCTCCCAATCATTAACAGATCTAGTAAACGAAATATCCCAGTGAAGTACCCCAGAATTCCAATTCGTATTATCCACCACAAACACCTCCTTATTTCTAACCATGTAATACAACATCAGAGAAGCATCCTCTAGGATTGTATCTCCAGTCTCCACACCATAACTCAAGCCAAAAACAAACTATGAGTCCATTACCCACCCCAAACTCAACATATCGTGAAAACCTCCCCCATCCTCTACGGATAGGTTCCCAAAAGAACACACCATAAGGTTCCTTAAGCACACCGGAAGTCCAATTGCCCAAAATACACCCACACTTCATAGCTGCTACATTTCTCCATAAAGAATTAGTATCAGTGGCAGACTGGCTGTCCCAAAGCCATTTCCCCAACAGCGCATTATTAAAATGTACAAGGGTTCCTATACCCAAACTACCATATCAGACTGGCTGTCATACAGCGTTCCAGTTTATTAAATAAATTTGACATCATCCCCTAACCCTCCCATGCTCAAAACCCCATTGTAACTTCTCAGGAGAATGAGCAACACTTACTGGAATAGGGAATAAGGAAAGAAAATAGGTAGGTAAGCTAGATAGAGTGCTCTTTATCAAAGTGATTCTGCCTCTCTTTGATAAACACAACTTCTTTCAGCCTGCTAACCTTCTCTCCATCTTCTCCAAAATCAGTTCTTTTAGCCTTGAAGTTATAACTAGCCCCCAAAGGTAACCCCAAATATTTCATAGGCAAGGTAGACACTTTGCAGTCCAGAATCTCAGCCAAAACTAATATGTTTGGGACCTCACCATCTCAAATTTGCTTAAATTGATTTTTAGGCCAGACACCATGTCAAAACACAACAGCACATACTTCTGATACCCAAGTTGCTCAGGATCAGAACCACATAAAATCAAAGTTTCATCTGCGAACAAAAGATGTGAGATCATCAATGGCTCATTGTTTGACCTCCCACTGTAAAACCCTTATATACTGTTTATCTAAAGCCTCCATCACCACTAATAATAAACGAGGCGATATTGGATCACCTTGTCTCAACCCATGGAGCTTTCAAAAAGAACACTAGGGCTCCCATTTACGAGGACAGAGAAACTAACTGTGGACATAAATAATTCATTTCCTCCACTGCTTGCTAAAGCCACATTTCACCAACATATATAACAAAGTTTCAATTTACAAGATCGTATGCCTTTTCCAACTCCAGTTTACATAGTAAAACCTGTATACCATTTTTTAATCTGCTATCAACACATTCCTTAGCAATCAAAACATAATCCAAAACTTATATTTATGCATACCTTGCACTTTCACCTTAAAGCCATAAAAATAGGGTTTCCCAAATAAGCTAGGGTTCAAGCCTTTTCATATTTCAAGTTGTCAATAAGGAACTCAAAGCCAACAAGGGAGAGAAGCAGGGGTTTCATAAGTTAATTGACTACCAACCTCCCACCTGGATTTAGCTCCTTCAAATTCATTGTTGAGATATAGGTAGACCTAGCAATGGGTCGGGTTGGGTAATGTTTGGGTTTGAGTGTTTGACACACTCAGGTTCAGGGAAAAATTACATGATTTCAATGGATCACTATTGTTTTAGAACTGTGATGCCATGAGATCAGGTCAACCCCTTACTTTTTTCCCCAAACATTAAAAATACATTAATCAATTAATCAATGCTGTGGAGGTAAGAGGATATGAGCCAATGACAGTGATTTCGCATATCAGGTGACAGCAGGGACTACGATTCCCACACCTCCTTCCTAAAGATATTGACCAGTCTTCCCCACAGTGAACAACCTTTTCAAATAGTTTCTGATTCTGCTTGTGCTTGATTTCATTGGTGCAAATGATTTGTTGGTTTCTAAGATTGGTTTCATGAAACCCAAATTTGAGTTGACTACGTGTTACAAACCATTTCTAGCAACTTAATTGGTATATACTCATGCACTTGCTCTATATTATATTAATGATATAAATGAAAGTTTTGGGTTGGAATTATAGAAAATATTTTGGATTGGTGCTACATGTGCAAGAGTAATGCTGAATCGGTTGACCATTTGTTCCTCCATTGCCCCGTTGCTATGGATCTCTGGTCTATGGTCTTGGGTTTATTTGGAGTATCTTGGGTTATGCCCCTTACTGTTTTGGGGCTGTTAGGGTGCTGGCAAGGCAGCTTTGGTCGTCATCGAAATGGTTATATATGGTCCATCATTCCTCATGGCTTAATGTGGTGTCTTTGGAGGGAGAGGAATAGTCGTTGTTTCGAAGATTCTGAGAGATCTATTCCAGACCTTAAGCTTTTCTTTTTTAGAACTTTGTTGGATTGGTTGTTTGCTTTGCAAAACAAATCTTTCCCTTCTCTGTTTGTTTTCCTAGATTCTTGCAATTTTGTGTTTGATCTGTTTGGCTCCTTGTTCACTCCCTGTGTACTAGGGTCTTTCCCTTTTGATATCAATATATCTTATTACTTATCAAAAAGAAAATATTATTAATTTTCTATGCGTACCAAACATCGGAAAATGTTTTCCGGCTTATTTTCGATGTTGCAAACAAATACTGGAAAACAAGCCCGTTTTCCAACCAAAAAAAAAAAAAGCACAATGCTTTTTTGTGTTTGATCTGTTTGGCTCCTTGTTCACTCCCTGTGTACTAGGGTCTTTCCCTTTTGATATCAATATATCTTATTACTTATCAAAAAGAAAATATTATTAATTTTCTATGCGTACCAAACATCAGAAAATGTTTTCCGGCTTATTTTCGATGTTGCAAACAAATACTGGAAAACAAGCCCGTTTTCCAACCAAAAAAAAAAAAAGCACAATGCTTTTACTATAAAATTGCATAATAGGGTATTGAAAAAATACCCTATTACTTCTCACGAATTACAAATATCTTCAACCAACCAAATAGCAGAAAAATAAATTACCTCTTGAAGTGGGTTAGCAAGCTCCAACAGTTTCCTGCAAAATAACATAGAAAGACCATATTTGATTAGTTCTACATTACATACATGCATATGCAAATACACAGATATACACATACATAAGCACACACATACATCTATATATGTACACACCATATTTTCATATGTATGTATGTATGAGTGTGTGAGTGTGTGTGTGTGTGTGTGTGTGTGTGTGTGTGTGTGTGTGCCTGTGTTTTTGTGTGGCAGGAAATTGAAAAGACACGTGCTTAGAAAACCACATATTGACAACAAGGACACATCATAAGTTCATAATGTATCTAAAGAAATAGGCACCACTAGATAATAATGATAAATAACAAAATGGCACCTTGATAGCAGCATCCTTCGCCGCTCTTTCAGCACAATGTGATCAAGATCATCATCGGGAAAGTCACTGGGGATTTCAGTTTTTACCGCAACTGCTGACATGTCATCACCAGCAAAGCCGTTTACACCATTACCCAATGAATTTAGCAAGTTGTCAGAATGTTCAACCTTAATTTTGGCAGGAACCACCAGCAATGTCTGACTTTTGTGCAAAGTGCAATCATCAACATCATGTTTTTTCTCTTCTCCAATATCATCAGTGTTAACTCCACTACATCTTCCCTGCTCAGAATAAGGATATGCATTTACTTGAGTGTCATGGTGGTTGCCATCTCCAGGCATACCCACATATTTTCCGCAAATAGAACTTTGTGAACAATGATCAATTGCAGAGTCAAGCAGAATTCTGCAGCATGGATCTTCAGAAGAAACTTTGCTGGGATCTTTAATATCATAATTTTGTTTCTTTGACAATTGCTGATCTCCTACTCTGGCAGAGCAAGCAGAAGGGAAAGGGAGAACTCCCTGCAGAACAAGCATATTCTATTTACTTTTCTTTTTTCTTTTTCTTTTTTTGATAATTAAGGGATATTCTATTTACTGAAAAAAACAATATAAATAGAGAGAGAGAGAGAGACAGGAGCCCCATGTAGGAGACTTTTTTTGGGTAAGTAAAACACATGTATGAGACGATAGATAACAAACTCAAACTTCACAAAGTGAATTCATCCCTAAATCTGTCCTCAATCCTCAATTCATCAGCAATCCATTTATTTCTTAATTGCCCTTTATATGATTTACCAAGACTTCTAGAGTTTATAAAATTCTCTCAACAGTTTAATTAATTTAATTAGACAAGAGACATGGTATCCACTCTTTTTGTTGACAGTGTGTCTCCATTGTCTCCCACAGTACAATTGATCTTTTTTTATAAATACCACAATATAAAGGATAAATCTACTCTTAACTCTCTGAAGTATTAGCCAACCTATTATTTTTACTAGAATAAAATTCGATTTGTGTTTACTTATCAGAAACAAAAAGCTCTACCTTTTAAACCTACTTAATAATATATTATCAATGCATGGAAAAAGGAAAAGGGAATAGAAAGAAACTAAAGGTTCATTCATCAACGGAGTACTCAACAAATTCTTTTTGTTTTTTAATTAATATGGCTCAACTTCTATTCCAACCAAAGTAGCCGTAATCAGTCCTATGCTTTAATGCCTTAAATTATCTTCTCGCCAATGTCTAAGACCTCTATACCATTTCAATGTTATTGTGCTCTAAAATTTCTAAACCCAATTATAACGACTGCAAGTAAATTGTTCAAACCAAAGTACCTGGCACAATCATCATATAATAAATTCTTGAAGCAAATATTCACTTTACTTTGCAATGCCTAACAGAATATAAATTTTAGTTTCAAGACCATAGGTCATGCATACATAACTCCATATCCAATCTTGATGCAAATGGGAGGGGTGTTATATACTGACCACGGGATCAATGTAAACAGCTTCCATTACAATCCTATCCTAATTCGTGTGGTTCCTATAATCATGAAAACAAAATTAAATGGCTGGGAAGCATATAAACAATTACAAAAGATTATAGACAACATAAGGAATACTGATGACCGTTTCTGTTTCTTTTCCTAGGATTGATTATTTGTCATATTCTAAAATAATAAAACATTACATAGCAAACAACAACAACAAAACCTTAGCCCCAAATTTGTTGGGGTCGGCTATTTTCTAATGGGTGAATAGTGGGGGAGAGGGAGGTGGGGTCCTAACAACCGACATGAGGCACCACAAAGGAAGTCCTTACCATTAGGCTATCACCTGAATCCCAATTTTTTGATATCAACTATAAATCCTCAACATATTAGTCGGAATCGGCCGAATGCATTTTTTTTCCTCCATTTCTATTCTATCTTAAGGCATACCATTTATTACCATCTCACACGACTTTGCCTCATCTTTTCATCAATAGAGGTCACCCCTATCTTTGGAATCATATATTTTCAAGCATTTCCACTTATCCATTGTAACATTCTTATTTCACCTACTTATCAAAAAAAAAAAAAAATCTTATTTCAACTACACTCATTTTAGGAATATGTTGATTCTTAATAGCCAACATTTAGTACTATAGAATATAGTTGGTCTTATAGCAATCTTATAAAATTCTCCCTTTAACTTAATAAGTATTCTACGATCATACAATACTCATAATGTGCTTCTCCACTTCATCCACCATGCTCTTATCGTATGATTCACATAGTTTTCAATCTCTCCATCTTTATGAATTATTAATCCAAGATATCAAAAGCTTTTGCTACTTAGCATCTCTTGACCATCGAGTCTTAGAGCACCCAATATATAGGGGTGGCAATTCAAGTTAGCAAGTCGTGTTCGTCTCATATTTGACTAGATGGGTCAACCCTAACCTGACCCATTTAATAGTCACGTCAAAACTCCTCAACCCTAATACAACCCATTTATTACGCCGGTTGACATGATATAACCCACATAATACGATTAGCGTGTGTTTGCATACAGAGTTTTTCGCGTTTTACGTTTTTTTAGTGGGTCCCATGCGTACTATTCACGGACCACCAAGAACTGAAAAATGCAGCCATGGGTTTTGCTATTATGTTTTGCCTTTAAAAAATTATTTTGCTACAGTGTTTTCAATAATAAGTTTTCAATTTTCAGCAAATAAGCGGTATCTAAACAAACTCTTAATATACAAGTCTTGTTAGGTTGACACCTACACAACCCATTTCTAACTCATTTAAAAATGACCAAAAAAAAATTTTTAATAAGAAAATTAAGAATTTATCAATATAATCAGTTATATTCTTTTAATTTCTCAATTCTATATTTTAAATTTAAATTTATGTTGGATAAAATGACATTTATTTATCTGAATTGAATCATTTTGGGTTGATTGCAGGTTAAAGCAAGTCGACCCGCTCTGACACAAACCCATTTAGGCATTTACACTAAACACTAACCCACAAAAGATCCATGTCATGTTCTCGGGTCACGTTAAATATTGCCACCCCTAATATATATTAAATGAAAACCTCATTACCAAAAGTTCTCTACACTCTGCAAAATTTAGATGACAAAATATGCCACCATAAAATAGGCTCCATTTATAAAAGGTTTAAAAGATGACTTTTATTTGATATTCAAGCACTTTAGAATCAATAGTTACTAATTGGAAAGCAAAATTTTATTCTGGAACAAGTAAAGCATTCATTGAATTTCCTAATACATGAAAAAATTCAAACCTTCAAACAATAAAGGCAAGTTTGGAAGGGCTGCAGTTTTACAAAATACAAAAAGCTGTATCAGCATTTAGAAGCTAACCTTGAATAGATTTTCAGGGGCTGTCTAGAAAAGCTCATGCTACTTCACAAATAAGCAAAAATCCCATTACAAAACAAGCTAATAGGGTAGGTTCTTCTTTTTAAAAGTTGAAGTGCCTCTAGAGAAGCCACTTTTTTTTAATATATATATATATTGTTAGTCCCTAAAATTTATCTCATGAGTGATTTTAATCCTGGAAATTGAAAGTGATTTAAGTCCTTTAAAAATTAAAAGTGATCGCTTTGGTCCCTAACAAACTTAAAATGATGCATTTTAGTTCCTATGGCCTACACTTAAGGGACAAATAGTGTATTTAAACACTTTAAGCCCTCTTTTTTAAAATTTATCAGTAGGTTACACACATGCATCCAATATGTTTTAAACCCACAAACTAACAAGCGTCATTTGAACCAGACCTCGTTCACAGAAATATATACATCCATTGCTTAATGCTAAATTACCTGTGATGAATCACAGTTCAAATCTTCTTTTTTGACGACGACATCAACGCAAGGCCTGCATAAAATTTAAAACACAAAAAACAAAAAAACAATGCTTTTCTAGCACTAAACCCACACTTATAAAATCTATAATGACATTAAAAACAAACAATAAGTAATCAGAAAACACAAAATAAAAGAGAGAACTGACATAGATTTTTTTGTTTCGCTTCCATTTTGGACAATGCCACCAAAACCCTTATGGCGCTTAGTTGAAGCCCTCAAAAGCTTTCGCCTTTGTGACAATGGAACATGCTCAAGCTCAAAAATTCCAGCCTCGGCCTCGGCCTCGGCCTCAACCTCGGAGGAATCAAACAAATTTGCATTCAATTGAACCATTTTCGGAGCTCTCAGTTTCGCGGATTAACGGCCATAATAACCAATTCCGCCGCATATAAATAAGATTAAATTCTTAAAATCTGCAAACAAGAGTAAGTTTGATTAACTTTTTTGGATTTTTAAATTGCAGAATTGTTACAAAGGAACTGAGAACTAGGGTTTGGAGAAACATTAGGGAAATAGTGTAAGAGAAGGAAGAGAGAGAGAACCTTGGGATTGACAGGGATGCGCGTGAAGCGTTACTGTTGGTGTCGAGCGAGTGTCACGGTTTATGGCGCGACCGAAGCTTAATTCAAGCTTCGCTCCTTTCGTTTAGGCTGTACCCCAATTCTTTATTCTCTTCTTTTTCTTTTTTTTTTTCTTTTTTTTTATCTCTATTATCTTTGTTTTGAAGTGATTGATATACCATGGGTAAATTTTAGGGTGAAATTTGAGATTTGAATTTTTTTGAAAAATGGACACAATAAATTTAATAACAAATTTCACATTTTGTTGACATGATAAATTGTTAGTGGTAGTAGGCCTGTCCAACAAAACCGAAGACCCAACCCACCCGGCCAAACTCGAACCGTCCGTTATCTGACCGGACAACTTGTTGGTCGACGATGGGTTCCTACCATCCCAAACCGATTCTAGCAGGTCGAGTGGCAAGTCTTCCCTTCCAAAACCCGACCCAACTGTGATATATAACCTTCAGTGCTCAGTGTTTAGTTAGTTCTCAGTTCTCTCATTCTTTCTCAGTCTTAAGGCTCTCTCTCACTCTCTCAATCTCTCAACATCTCCAATATGTGCCAATCTACACTAATATCTCAACATTGCTGAGGTTCAACCTCCATAATCGTCAATCTGTGCTGAGCTCTCAACCTCCATCATCGCCGATCTGCGCTGATCTCTCAACCTCCATCACTGATTTGCAATTCTCTTCCATTCACCATCGTCGATCTACAATCTCTGCCATTCACCATCTCCGATCTGCGAGTCAAGGATGTAGTTTTCAGTAATTTTCTCTTTATTTCTTTGTTTCAGTCTCATGCAAGTTCAATTTCTATTTGTGTTCTTTGTATTTATGGGTTACTAGTGTTTGGGTTTGTAGATCTGTTCTTCAGTGTAGATTGGTTTTTTTAGATTTGTGAAATTTGTGGTCTTTGATCTTTGTTTTTTGGTCAAAATCGAACCCGACCGCTGTGTACCCGAGCCTAATCAGACTCAACCCGTGATTTTTCACGGTCGGCGGCGGGTCCGTCGCCCTGCCACCCGACTAGATCAGGTCGGTTCCGGATTGAGCACAAACCTGAATCGAACCGACCCGTGGACACTCCTAAGTGGTAGATAAGATTATAAATGAACCAAGTTATTTATAAACGACTCAAGTCAAGCTAGGGGAAAAAAAAATTCAAATTCATTTGTTTAACAAACCAATAATACTCAATCACAAGTTTAGGCACAACTTTTAAACAAGTCAAGCTCAAACATAATAATGTACTCGTAAACAAGCTTGTGAACATGCAAACTCGATTTAACTATATATCTATACTATATATAAGAGGATACTCATCTTTCACCTAGACTTTTATGTGGTTCAAAAATATCTTCATTAATAAATATTAACTTCATTTAAAAATAGGGTCATAAATATCAAATAACAAATTTCATTTTGAATTCAAAAAGAGAACTCCTAAAATTTAGGATTTTTTTCTCTTTAAGTTCAAAAAAAAAATTAAATTTATTGCTTATCTCTAAAGTTTATCCTTTTTATTTTTTTGAAAAATAAAAATATATATTTCTAAATTATAATAGCTGCAAATTATTAACCTTTACCCAAAAAAATTGAAGAGTCTCTAAGCACGCGCAATGTGCGTGCTTAGAGGCTAGTTGTATTATAATTTTATATGTATAGTTGTCCAAAAATATACTTGTATAGACTTGAGAATGAATTGTGTAAATTTGTAACTAAGTTCATATAATATCAAATTCATATTTGTAGTTTATGTTGATATTATAAATAGTGAAATTCATAAATTTGTGAAGGGGTAAGAAATTTTATTCATTATTTAACTATATACAGGAAAAAATAAGTTAATCAAGATACTCGTGAACAAGCTTAAGCTTGTTCAACAAGAAAATGAACAAAACTTGAACATGAAATATTATTTGGTAATGAGCTTCAGCTACACTTGCGTTTAAAATAAAATTAAATGAATAAGTTTGAACTTTTAATACCTAACTCGGTTTGAATCTGATAGGACCGACGAACTCCCCTTCCTTGGACGACCTCAATAAATATACTCGTCCACCTCGACACAACACGAACGAACACAGACGAGTCATTAATAAGAGCATTCAACACCTCGGACAGTTATCAATCAGTTGGCAGACCGTTGAAGTCTAATCAAAACTCAAATTTATGAGCCCTGAGGCGTTACAAAAAGGGCACTAAAACCACAGTTAAGGCCCCAACGGCTAGAAACCATGAAGTAGTATATATACACATTGATCAGAGACAGAAGGTACAGATAATTGACCCTGAAAGTACTATCATACAAATGCTCTAATATCCTGAATTTTATTATTATTCTCTCAAAGCTCCTATACTAACTTTGGCATCGGAGGCGTTGTGGTAGACATCACACCGGTGACCACCTTAAGGGAGTCATTGTTCTACATTTGCAGAGCTAGTGACGCAGATTCAGCTCCATTTGGACGAACCTACAAGACTGGTGATTTGCACGTCATCAGTTTGGCGCCATCTGTGGGGAATGACATTTTTGCACTTAGGTTAGAAAGCGCAGTTCCAGATAAGTTCTAAATTCAGATGGAGTCTAATCAAGGTTCTGGAACACTAGCCCTGCAAATCCAAGCACTTACAACTAGCACGGAAGAACTTACAAGATAGAACCAAGAGATGAGGATGCAACTCCAACAGGAGGAGAACCGGTCCAGGACCAATCAGGAAGAGGAAGGAGATAGTAAAAAGAGGAGTGACAGTCAAAGGCCACCCACTCCAAATGGACCGAGCTCAGATCTTCTTCGGGAGATGAAGAAGGAGATGGACGAGCTTAGAAACACTATTAAAGGGAAAACAGATCGAAACTTGGATAGAATGGTTGGGACAATGGATTCACCCTTTACAGCGGCGGTTTTGGAATGCCTTGTACCATCAAAGTTTCGTCTGCCTCAACTTGAATCGTTTGACAGACTTAAGGACCCCTTGGACCACCTAAACACTTTCAAGATGACACTAAGTCTCTAACAGCCTCCAGATGAAATATTGTGTCGTTATTTCCTTACCACCCTTAAAGGTGCTGCAAGAGAGTGGTTTATGAAATTACCAACATCGTCCATTGATAGCTTCGAACAATTGAGCAGTTCTTTTTGTGCCATTTTGTCGAGGGACAACGTCTAAAGAGGCCAGTAAACCACTTACTCACTATCAGGTAAGGAGAAAAGGAAACCTTGAGGTCGTACGTGAAGCGTTTCACTCAGGAAACTTTAGAGGTAGACGAAGCTAATGACAAGGTGCAGCTAACAACCTTTAAAGCCGAATTAAAATCCAAGGAGTTAGTGGTCTCAATTGTGAAGAATCCTCTAAAGACGATGTTGGAGATGCTCTTGAAGGCACAAAAATACATGAACGATGAAGACGCCTTAGCCCCGATAAATGATGTAAAGAAAACCAATGGAAAAGGAAGGAAAGAAGATGACCATAGAGGACGAAAAAGGGAACGCTTAAATCATCAGACTAACGACAGGGTTAAAAGGAAGACAAAAAAGCTCCTCGAACGGTAAAATTTACTCCCCTAGTTATGCCTGTTGACAAAATTTTGGCGCAGATTAAAAATGAGCACTACCTCAAATAGCCAAGGCCATTACACTCGTCATCTAACGTACGTGATAAGAAGAAGTATTGCCGTTTCCACAAAGATCACGGCCATTACATAGAAGATTGCAGGGGCTTGAAGAAGCAAATAGAGGAACTTATACAAAAAGGGAAACTACAGAGATTTGTGAAAAAGGGAGAATCTAGCAGGTCCAAGGACGATGACAAGGACAAACGCGAAACCTGACCAAAGGACGAGGACCACACGTCCTAGCGTCCACCAAGCGTGATCGGGGAGATAAAAACGATCACAAGTGGGCCATCCACGGGAGGGTCATTTAGATCTCTCAAGAAGTCATATCAAAGGTAGGTGAACAGCGTCCACAGGATGCCCTCGATGAAACAGAGACGAATGGACAGGGACATGTTTTTCTTTGAGGAAGATGCTAGAAAAGTGAACAGCCTCATGACAACCCCTTGGTCATAATGCTCACAATAGAAGGATTCAACACTAGGAGAATCCTTTTGGATAATGGCAACTCCGCGTACATCATCTCCCTCACCACTTTTCAGCAGTTGAAGCTAGATCTAGGAAGGCTGCGCCTATTTAACTCTCCCCTCGTCAGTTTTAGTGGAGACAAAGTGTATCCTAAAGGCATAGTGACACTGACGGTCACAGTGGGAGCTTAGCCGAGGCAATTGACTCGTCAATTAAACTTCTTGGTAGTAGAATGTCCCTCATCTTATAATGTGATTATTGGAAGGCCCACACTCAACTACTGGAAGGCTGCTAATCCACCTACTGCCTGAAGGTGAAATTCCCAACAGAAAACGGTGTAAGCAAGGTAAAGGGAGATCAAATATTGGCCAGAGAATGCTACTAGGTCGTGTTAGCTGCAAAAGAAAACCATACGTGGATGATTGAGGAAAAGGAAGAAGATAAAGTGAAAACCTTGGAAATCGTGGAACTGGTGGATAGGGAGCCAATGAAGACCACCAAGGTAGGGACGACTATGAGTGCAAACATGAAGAAGAAGCTCGTCTAGTTCTTCAAAGAGAACCTGGATGTCTTCGCATGGAGTCACAAGGACATGCCAGGCATATCCCCAGAAGCCATTCACCATAGGCTAAACGTGGACCCCGAGAAGAAGCCTGTCCAGCAGAGACAACGAGTATTTGTTCTAGAGCGAAATCAAGCAATTACAGACGAGGTCAACAAGCTGTTGACAGCAGGCTTTATTCGAGAAGTCTATTACCCAAATTAACTCGCCAATGTCGTCCTAGTGAAAAAGGCGAACGAAAAGTGAAGGATATGCGTAGACCTCACGGACCTAGACAAAGCCTGTCCAAAGGACAGTTTTCCTCTACCAAGGATAGATCAGTTGATGGATTCCACAGTAGGGCATAAACTACTGACGTTCATGGATGCATTCTCGAGGTACAATCAGATCAAGATGACTGAAGAAGACCAAGAGAAAATTTCCTTCATCGCGAGTCAAAGGCTCTATTACTATAAGGTAATGCCCTTCGGGCTGAAAAATGCAAGAGCAACCTACTAGAGGTTAGTGAATAAAATGTTCAGTAAGTAGATTGGAAGGAACATGGAAGTATACACGGATGACATGCTCATCAAGAATAAGGAAAAGCTTGCATATTTGGACGATCTCAAAGAGACATTAGCCACACTTAAGCAGTACCAAATGAAGTAGAACCCTAGTAAGTGTGCCTTTGGAGTAACCTCGAGGAAGTTCTTGGGATTCATGGTATCCCATAAAGGGATAGAAGAAAATCTAAAAAGGTCCGAGCCATACTTGACATGGCATCGCCCAAGACTGTTAAGGAAGTCCAGAAGCTGACGGGAAGGATAGTTGTGCTCAACAGGTTCGTCTCTAAAGCGACGAACAATTGCTTCCCTTTCTTCAAGACATTGAAGCAAGCTTTTGCTTGGACTGACAAATGTGAGGCAGCTTTTCAAGAACTCAAGCGCTACCTGAGCAATCCACCCTTCTTGAGTCCATCCAATGAGGGGGAAAACTTGTATCTGTATATGGCAGTATCAACCACAGCCGTAAGCTCAGCCTTAGTTTGGAAAGAGGATAGGAAATAACTCTTAGTTTACTACATCAGTCAAGCTTTTCAAGGAGCAGAAGCCAAGTACCCCAGAATTGAGAAGATTGCATGCATTAATAGTAGCCTCACGCAAATTGCGACCTTATTTTCAAGTGAACTCCATCTTGGTAATGACAAACCAGCCCATCAAGAAGTCTATGAACCGGCTCGAGGCAGCAGGGAGAATGGTCCAGTGGGCGATCAAGCTTAGCCAGTTCGACATCGAATATCACCCTAGGACAGCTATTAAAGCACAAGCATTAGTGGACTTCATCGCCAATTTCACCATCCCAGACGAGGACAATGCGCCCAACGAAGAAGAAAGATGGACGGTACAAACTGATGGTTCGTCAATCCAAAAGAGGGGATGAGTAGGTGTCGTCATCATCACCCTAAAAGGAGAAATGCTTAAATACGAGGTTCAACTAAAGTTCCCGGCCACCAATAATGAAGCTGAGTAGGAAGGAATACCGATGGGGTTAAAGGTCGAGAAAGAATTAAGAGTTAAAAACGTGCTCCTCTAGAGTGATTCTAAGCTAGTAGTAGGGTAGATAAGAAAGGAATATGAAGCAAAAGAGGAGAGAATGCAACAATATCTTAGGCTGATGAAGCATTTAACATGGGCTTTCGATAGGGTGGAATTCGTGTAGATCCCCAAAAGCCAGAACATGATAGCAGACGATATCGTGAAGCAAGCATCGCAGAAGAAAGACCGACGAGCATGGGCTTAGAGATGGAAGTCCAAAAACACCCCAGCATTGAAGAAGTCTCTACCTTCGTAATCCAAAGCACAAGCAGTTGGATGGCCCCGATCCTATCCTTTCTTCAAGATGGACACCTTCCATAGGACATCTAGGAGGCCAAAAAGGTCAGGAAGAAAGTAGCCAGATTCACGATCTTGAATGACACCCTGTACAAGAGAGGCTTCTCCATGCCGTACTTAAAGTGCTTGACAAAGAAGAGGCCAAATATATTATGGAAGAGATCCATGAAGGGGTTTGCAGAGACCATGCAGGCCCTAAATCCTTGGTAAGAAAAGTTATCAGAACATGTCACTTCTGGCCTACTTTGCAGGGGGATGCGAGGGAGCTCATTAAGAAATGCGACAAATGTCAAAGGTTTGGAAATGTCCAGTGCCTTCCAGTAGAAAGACTGACGATGATAACCTCCCCATGGCCATTTGCACAATGAGGAATTGACATCGTCGGCCCATTGCCCCGAGGTGAGAGGCAGGTAAAGTTTCTACTAGTCGCTATTGGCTACTTCACAAAATGGTTGAAATAGAGGCATTATCAACCATCACTGAAGCAAAAATCCAGAGCTTCGTATAGAAGAACATAATTTGCAGATTCGGGATTCCACGGACGATCGTGTTAGACAACGGGTGATAGTTTAACAATCAAGGCTTTAGGGATTTTTGCTCAAGCTTAAGGATCAAAAACCAGTACTTATCTCTAGGACACCCACAAGTGAATGGACAAGGAAGTGACTAATCGAACACTACCCAAGATCATCAAAGTCAAGCTAAACGACGCTAAGGGAGCCTAGCTGGAGGAATTGCCCAATGTCTTGTGGGCTTATAGGACTACAGTAAGAACCCCGACAGGAGAAACCCCCTTTAGACTCATATATGGCACCGAGGCACTAATCTCAGTCGAGGTGGGAATAACCAGTATCAGATGAGAGACGTTCCATGGAGAAAGCAACAACGATCAACTAAAGGTCAACCTGGATTGCTTGGACGAAGTCAGAGATAGAGCTTCCAACAAAATGACGAAGTATCAACAGAAGATGGCCGAGTACTACAATAAGAGAGTGAAACTCAAACAACTTGACATAGGGTACTTTGTCCTATGCAAAGTCACCCCGGCAACCAAAGACCCAGCCTAAGGGAAACTCAACCCAACTTGGGAAGGACCTTACCGGATCGTCCATTACTCTAGACAAGGCAGTTATCACCTAAAGACCTTAGACAGGCAAAAACTACCACGACCATGGAACATTGAGCACTTGAAGAAGTACCATCAATAGATGTAATAGATAATTGTATTCATTTTTTTAAGAAATAAAAGAATTATTCAGCCAATGACCCAATGCAAGCAAACCTAGTAGCTTAAAAGCCAAAAATTGGCTAAGTAACAAGATTCCGCATAAACGGATGTAAGTTACTGACAAAGCCAAATATGACAATATCCCTTAAATGGGTGTAAGTTACACAAATTGGCTAAGTAACAAAATTTCGCATAGATGGATGTAAGTTACTGATGAAGCCAAGTATGATAAGATACTCTAAATGGGTGTAAGTCAAAAAAATTGGCTAAGTAACAAGATTCCGCATAAACAGATGTAAGTTGCTGACAAAGTTAAGAATGACAAGATTCCTTAAATGGGTGTAAGTCACAAAAATTGGCTAAGTAACAAGATTCCTCTTAGATGGATATAGGTTACTGAAGGGACAAGACCCCCAGCAACGAGTATGAGTCACAACAGAAACTTTAACTAAGTCACAACAATGCAAATCACTAACGCAACAGAGGCAACTAAAGGAAGGGAGCAATCACTAAGTATCATGCAAAGAAGGAATGAAAACAAGTAAGTATAAAAATCACTGATATAACTGAAGGCCCAAAAACAATTGGCAACCAACATTGTTTCAATACAGTAAGTAAAAGCCCATAAACACTGGGCAAAAACATTGTTCTTAAATTAGAATAAAAACATTGTTCTAAAAGTATAATTAAAAAGCCACACGGGCACCCAAAAATAAAATAAAAGCAAGTAAACAGGTTCAGGCAAATGTGGCTGCGTCGTCACCAACCGAAGGCAGAGGGGCGTCCCAGGAGCATCACCCTCAAGAGTTGTGGACTGAGAAGCTTCGTTAGCCACCATTTCCTTGTCCACCTCTTCAAGGTCTAGGTTCTCTAAATCCACTCCAACGGGATGCTTGACAAGATACCGCCTCAGGAGCTCGAAACCTTTGAAGTACCAGTTGAAGAGGACGGTATTGTACTCCTCTGTCGTCTGGAAGGCTTCAACGAACTTCGTAGCAAACGTTTTGATTTTTTCCTTTGCAACCAGAAGTTGCTCGTCTTTCTTCAAAGTCAGCTGCTTTTTCGTCCTCAGCTCGTCGGAGAGGCCCTTAACCTTTTCCTTGACAGTATTAGCTTTGTCCATAGCAACGATCAAATCCTTCTTCAGTTTGGAGTTCTTTGCCTCCAAAGCCTCCACCTGGGACACTGCGGACGCAATCTTTGTCTCCTGTGTAAGGAACTCTGAAGCGATGTGAAGGCTCTCCCCCAACACTTGAAAGAAGGAACCAGACCTTGAAAAAAAAAAAGGAATGAAATTGAGGGGCAAATTATCCTAACTTCAGAGCTACTAACCATGGAAACCCCGAAAATAGAGAAAGAGAGAGGATAATCTTAAAAGAAAGAAAAAAGGAAAGAAAAGGAAATCAGAAAGCCAACATAACCTATCTACGCCATAAAGAGCAAAGGAAAGAGGAAAAAAGAGACATACGTCAAAAGCTCAACTGCAAAATGCAAAAGTTCAAAGAAAATCGCAAAGTGGATTGGAGAAGAAGAAGCACAAAGCAATGATTAAGAGATAGTTGGAAAAAGTGAAGGGGAAAGTGGAAAAGAGAGGAAGTTTAAAAACCAAGGCACAAAAACTAAAATTCAGTAAGAAACCCAAGAGTCACACAATTAGAGCATTAACTCCATTGGTCAGAACACGCCACGTGGCCACTATATGCATGGTGCCGCCACTATGCATTAAATGCAGAGTGAAATCCCAAGAGTCATGTCTGGACAAAAAACCTTTCATCTTCTGATAGTCTTCATTACACACCACAACGACCACAGAACTTGGGGGGCAGCTGATGGGACCAACGAACTCTCCTTCCTTGGACGACCTTAATAAATATACTTGTCCACCTCGGCACATCATGGACGAACATAGGCAAGTCATTAATAAGAGCATTCAACACCTCGAACAGTTACCAATCAGTTGGCAGACTGTTGAAGCCTTATCAAGACCATTCATGAGCCTTGAGGTGTTACAAAAAGGGCACTAAAACCACAGTTAAGGCCCCAACAGCAAGAAACCATGAAGTAGTATATATACACATTAATTAGAGACAAAGAAGGTATAGACAATTAACCCTAAAAGTACTATCATACAGATGCTCTAATATCCTGAATTTTATTATTATTCTCTCAAAGCTCCTATTTACTAGTTTTAGTATCGGAGGCGTTGTGGCAGGCACCACACCGGTGATCACCTTAAAGGAGCCATTGTTCTACATTTGCAGAGTTAGTGACGTGGATTCAGCTCTATCTGGACGAACCTACAAGACTGATGATTTGCACATCATCAGAATCGTTTGTAGCCCTATTAGTATAAAAATAAATAAAAAATAAAAAGTAATTTCAGTGATGAGCTTAAATGAAAACTAGCAAGAGAGCTTACCGTGTGAAAAATATTATGAATATTTATTTTATTTTGGCCTATGTAGCATTAATTACTCATATTTTAGTGAAAAATTGTCTCATGGGATGGTCTTATAAAACACCCCTCTTATATCACATGTAAATCTCACATATTGTGAGAGAGATATTTTGTTAGACCATTTTATAAGATACCGTCTCATCTTAGTTAGGATTGTGTATGCTTTTGGATTGTGCATGGGTTTGGTTGGATTTTATGTATTTTTCAATTTCATTCCATCTATTTTTCAGGAATTTTGAATTTAAATCAAATAATGATAGCTCGAAAAAAACGACTAAAACATCCCAATAATCTTGGGTTTTCATTTGGGTTGAGTTGTCTTATTGACACCATTATACAATAAAGAGTTTTCATTCAATTATTTAAATTCATTGTTTAATAACTTATTGCAATTTACAAAATTGAGCCCTAATCTCTAAAATAAATCATATTAACAAATTTAAGCTAAATCTTAAAGTATAAATAAATAAAATTAACAATTTTAAAATGCATATATTTTTAAAAAATTAATAAAGTGGTTTTTGATAATATTTTTTTAGTTGAAACTTTCATTAATCCAAGCCCAACCCAAGCTTCAAAATTAAATTACTACAAACCCATCAACCCACCAAAAAGCAAACCAAAGACATCACATTGTGTTGCATTGGATTAAATTCATCAAATTTGTGGGTTGAATTGCACACCCTCAATATCTGCCTAAAACCCAATTAATTAGCCTAATTCATAGGACAAAACGTTGGGCTTGGTGGTCTTATTTGATAGAAAAAAAAAACCTGCATATTTATTTTTTATATACAATTTTTATTTTGAGAATTTAATTTATAAGTGGATAAAGCAATTTGAAAATCAACAAGAGAGTGACCTTATTTTTTAGGTAATATTTTAGTGGAGTTAGAATTGTATTTTTATAGGATTGTCATTTAGTTTTGTCTCTACTTAAACATAAGAGTGTATGAGCATTTTTTAACAAAAAAAATAAATAAATAAATAAGATTCCCAAACAGGAGAAGCCCTTTATATATATACTAGCCTCATCACACGTGCTTTGCGCGTGCGATAAGGCTTTTTTTTTAGCAAAAAAAAAAAAAAAACTATGTGTTTTTATTTTATATATATAATTTTTATTTAGAGAATCTACTTTATAAATGGATAAAATAATTTAAAAATCAACAGGAGATTAGGAGAATGACCATATTTTTTGGTCAATGTTTTAGTGGGAGTTAGAATTGTATTTTTACCAATTGTCCTTTAGTTTTATCTCTACTTAAACATAGAGGTGTATGAGCATTTTTGAACCAAAAAAAATGAGGAATCCAAATAGAAAAGCCCCTTAAATAGTAGTATATATATATATATATGTTGTGTGTGTGTATTCTTCTTTTATTATTTCATTATTTATCAATAATAGAATTGTTGGTACCTTTTTTTTTTGCAATAATGGTGACTTTGGTCTTATGTACGATTGACAAATACTCAAATGTTTTGTAATAAACAATCTAATTATAAAATAAACATTCAAAAATGATAAATATTTTTCAAAGAAACTTATTAAACACAATTTTTTTAGAAGATATTAAACACAAAATTAGCTCTTGCTTCTCTATTTAGTCTTTTTTTCTTCTTCTTTGGCCACATGGTAACATATCATTTGCTCATTATCGCCCAATGTAGCAACATCAATCGTAACACCCTCTAGATTTTTTTAGTTTGTAATTCATATTTTTAACAATGTTATTTATTTTGATAACAAAATAAGGGGTTATAACAAGTGCTCAGTAAAGTGTAGTACTTGCATAGCAAGAAAAATGTGTATTAATAAAAATGATATTTTCTTTTCTCTCTCTTATATACCCATGAATGATATGCTAAATTGTGCTTAAAAAGAATGTGCAAAGATGTGATCAAAGAAAAAGAAAAGGAAAAAAGAATTAAAATGCTTTAAAATATGATTACAAGCGTGTTTTTAGAAAATGTGGGAGTTATAGGATGTACCTTGAAGGTAATAGTCTCCATCAAATGGTTATTATTGTGTGTGAGTTTTCATGATTCTCTTATATTTTATTTTTCCATTTTGAGACACATGCTTACTTGAAAATGTTTTAACACAAAAACACGTGCGTAATCTTTGCTACTCTTGATACAATTTACAAGTACAATATGATTTGACCATCTAAAATTACTCTTGTACTAGTGTGAGTATATGTTTTAAAAAAACAAAAATTTGTGTTTTTGCTTGAAAATTATTTTTGGAGTTTTAATCTCTAAGTTTTTAATTCATATGTTTAACTATTTTAATCTAGATTGGTTCATGGCATTGATTTTTTCATGTTTGCCTTTGCTTTATGCTTGAAAAATCTTAATCTTTTGCATCTAAATACCTACCCAATACATCGAGTTCTTTATCGATACATCTTCGATCCATCGAGAATCCTTTCCTAAGGTTCTATTTGCTCGATACCTATGTCGATCTATCGAAGTCTTTCTCAACACCTCACTCGATAACTTCTGATAGATTGAGCTTCTCTTGCACGCATTTCATGTGTGTTTCATGTTTTGAATTTTTTTTTTTTAAATCCCTTTGTGAACATAGAATCTTGTTTTCATGTTCTTCATGTAGGCCTATGGTTCCCTTCTTGAGTTTAGGTTTTTTTATTTTATTATTATTATTTTAACTTGTCAATGTTTTTTCACATAGTTGCTTGATGCGTCTTGTTTAGTTCCATTCACAAAAGACAGGTTAAAGCCAAGTTAGTATTTTGAGTCTTCTTCTTGCAGCAACTTCCAAAGTTCAAATCTTTTAGACTAGACTTATTTTTCTTGCAATCATGAGGAGAGTATATTTTAGGACATTCAATGTATTCTTGTGGTTTTGTCACAGATTGTCAAAGGGGGGATTGATAGGGTCATATTTTTCATGTGTTGGCATATCATTTGACAAAACACACTTTACTTGTATTTGGGTAGTTCTAAGTAGTTTCTAGAATGTATGTCTTAGGACTTTATCAAGTGGTATTATTGAAGACATAAAGATTACAACAAGAAACAAGTGAAGAAAAGCTGAATCTGCAAGTTCTGATACCTCCTCGATACCTATCGATCTATCGAGATTTGATGAAGCTCGATACCTATCTTGATACCTCTTAATCTATCGAGTTACGAGATTTCAGAATATAGCCTACAACATTTGGATTCTAATTGGCTATTGTTCTCATGGTTTGAGTAAACCTAATAGGAATAGGAGAGCCTATTTAAAAGGTCCATTAAGCTCTTATATAAACATGGTGGTAGAGAAAGAAAACCCTAATCATAGAGAGCTTTATAAGATTTTCCTATTGAAGAAAAAGATCTTGCTACAATTCTTGTGCGCCTTTGGGCTCTGTACCAAGGAAAGTCTCCGGCACCAACAATTGAAAAATCTTATTGGCGTTTTTATGTGAACTTGCTGCAAATCAACTACAACAATCAAAAGTGTTGTTGTGGAGTTAGTTACGTACTATGATTTGTGCAAAGGTGTTAGTCACGTACTGTGATTTGTGCAAAGGGATGAAGTCTCTACAAAATCAAGACCAAACTAATTGTGAGAGGTTTTTCTCATTAGTCAACAAATCACTGTTTTAATTTAATTTCTACTGCACTTTAGTTTATTTGGTGATTTGTTTGTGCCTCTATGATTTTACATGTAATTAATTAATCAACTTGGGTAATTGAATTAATTAACTGGATTCAATCTATAACCTAACAATTAGTTTCCATGGACTTAGACAATAATTTGTATAGTTTCTCATAAATAATATTTGACATAGGTTTAATTATTTTATACCATTTGATAAATAATATTTGTCATGGATTACCTTGTAAATAGTATTTGCTCTGGGTTTATAATGTTTGCCATAAGTTTTGGAAATAAATATAACTTTCATGGACTTAAATATTAGTGAAATAAAACATTGTGACATAAATTATTATAATGGATTTTTAAGATAAGTTTCATGGACTTGTAACAGGGTATGAAATGAATAATTTCCATGGGTTTATAATCTTCATCAGCTTATGATATAATTGCTAGGTAATTTTATTTGTCAAGAATTATTAGTATTTGGCTTTAAGTAAAATATTCACATAATATAATATGTTTTGCCAAACATTATTTGTCTTGGACTTTTGAGATCATAGTATTTGCCAAGTGATATTGAGCTTCAAAATAATCATGTGTCTAGCAGTAATAGTCTAGGGCTTAAAATATTTGATTGCCAAGCAGTGATCATCTTCGGCTTTTTGATATTGCCAAGAAATTGTTTTGGGCTTTTGATATTGTCAAATAGTTATCTTGGGTATTGTTGTTGCCAAATAGTTACCTTGAACTATGATACTGATGTTGCAAAGTAATTAGCTTAGGCTTTGACAAACATTGCCAAGTAGTTAGCTTGGGTTTTGATAGATATTTCCATGATTTTTTTTGGGTATGGGCTTGGACAAAATGGGATGTATGTATTGAGTTTATAGGGCTGGTATTTTGGGCTTTGCCAAATTATGATATAAAATTAGATATAAGTCTTTGGGGCTTTTTTGTGATGATTATATTGTGGCCCAATTTTGGTAATAAGATGAGAAATAATTGTAGAGGCCCAATTTCAATTGATGAAAGATATTTAGGTAGTTTTTGATGAATGGGTAGATAATTTCAAATGGGAATAGGACATGTGATAGATCTGAAAATTTGTACCTCAACACAAGCAAAACCAATGGAGTCAATCAACATATGCCATCCTTGACTTGTGTAACAATATTGGGACAGTTGCCCCTATTTAAAAAACTAACAAATTTCAAAACCATATGGAAGATAATCAAAGAAAGGTAAATCATCTACGAACGGTTGTTATGAGGTTCCTAACACCTTCCCTACACATAATCAAATCCTCAAATTTAGCTTTGATTTTTATACATATATATATATTTTAATATAAAAATAAAGTCAAATAGGCACAGGTGACCAATAACACCTCAAATACTAATGATTGATAGGGATTCCATGTTTTTTAAAGAAGAAATCCCCCAATGCATACAAGTATATGTACATGTCACCTTCAAATGCACACGTGTTTATTTCCACATTGCCATGCTTGATGAGGTCCATTATAGAAGCAAGCTTCCACCCCTTCCACAGGAATAACAAAGTTCAGGTATCTACAATTATTATGTGTAAAAATAGTTGTGCCCTAACTAAAGTGATTTAAAAAAAATACTGAAAAATACTGTTAGTTCTTAAAGTTGATATCTTAAGCATTTTTAGTCCACGAAGTTTCAAATAAGTGGTTTTAGTCCATAGAGTTTTTAAAATAACAAAGTACAAAACCTATTAAGTAAGGACATACTTACAGGAAAAACCATTGCGAGTGTTAACCAATAACCTTGTAAGTGGTTTTTTTGTATCAACGGGCTAAAGCATGTTCTGCTACACCCAAATCCGTTCTGCTGTGGGTCAGAGAGTTAGATCTGGCCTAATATTCTAGCAGGACCGCACTATGAGCGAGTCTGTGCACAAGCCTAGCATCCAAGAATAAAGACAACAAAGATAAACAAATACACATGCATTTTACTCCGTAGGCATTAACACACATTTTATGGACTTAAAAGTAAATGCCTTATAGCAAAAATAGCAAATGGATTAGTTACATCAGACAGGTTAAGTTAACAAAACAACTGGTACAACAAATATAATAAATATGCTACAATAGAACAACTGATACAACAAATATAATAAGTTTCCAGTAGGTAAAGTTATGTGTGCAAATGTTTGTAATGAGAGTGAGATGCGGAATCTTCCCGCAGCAAGTGAACTAAAAAGAGCTCGAACCCGAACCTGAATAATCTTACTGTTGGACTATGCAAATAAAGTTATGCATTTTGAAGAATGGGCCTAAATTTCTACTTGTTACTGCTTCTGGGATTTCAAAGAGTGGGTTTGCTGAAGAGGGAGGGAAAAAATTTCCTACTGATGCATTCCCTTTCTACTGTGTGTTCTCTCTTTTCTTATCACTTTTCCTTTTTCTTTCTCTTTGTTATTTCTCTCATAGTTCTTTCTGCTTTCTTCCATTGGGTTCCTCCTTCTTATCCATGGTCATTGCCGTTGTTTATAATAGGCAGATCTTATGAGACTTCTCCTTTTTACCCCTAGGGTTTTACTAACTGTTTTTGGTCTGCGATGGACACCTTTTCAGGGTTGCCCACCAACCCATTGGTTGCCCATCCACTACCACTACCAGGTATGCCCAGGGCATTCTCTTTCTTCCATTACCCATTCCGTGACAAATTTCCCTTTTGTTTGAATGGATAAGGCTTTGGAGTATCTCGCTACCTACCTTTCTAGCATGTATCAAGTGGTCTCAGCCATCTACCATCTCTTTTGGGTAAAATGTTATCCCAACAAAGCATTTCCCTAAAAGAGGTCCTAGCTGGAAACTGAAAATAAGCTCTTTTCCCCCCTTCACCAAACCACACCCTTTGAATTTCTTGAACGTAGGCCTACTTCTCTTGTATTGGCTGGGTACAAGTTGGTGGTGCTTTGGTTGCTGTGTGCTTGCTCCACTACTCTCTGCTTTTGTTTTCTTTCATTCCCATGCCATTTTTGCCATTGCTGGTTAATTTTATTTCATCCTGCAGCATATCCCTTCTACCCGTGCTTATCCTCTACGGAGAATGACGTGGGCTTCTTTCCTTGGGCTTACCTTGTTTTCTTTCGTCCCTTCTTGGATTCGTGAGTTTGCTTGGCATGATTGCCAAACTGGCCTTTTGGGCTTTCATTCCTCTTCTTTCTTTCTTTGGGCTTTTATGGCCTATTTGCTTTTATCTTGCTTTGCTTTTATCTCTTATTGTGCCTGTGGGCTTGCTTGCTGATATTTCTTGCCATGCTGGCCCACTAGGCTTTATTCCTTCCTTCTTTTCTCTTTGAGCTTTTATGGCCCAATTATTTCTATTTTGTTTTGCTTTTACCTCTTCTTCTTCATTTTTGCTTGCTATTGGGGCTTTCTGTTGTTGGACTTGTTTTATCAAAAACGGGTATCAACAAACCTCAAGGAAAATTCCACTATTAAAATTAAAGTTTTTATATTTTAAACATATCCATGGTCCTAATTACTAACTCCAATAGTACTTACAGATGTAATTCCACATTGCTCTTAACTTCTTATACTATTTTATATATAATTCTCCATATGACTTACATCTGTGACTCCAAAAAGAACCTCTTGAAGATTGATTCTCTCACAAAACCAAGGATAGCTCTGTGGCTTCAACCTAGATCTCTACTATGTTAGTAATAACATTGTGGATGATGGTTCCCTGTTTGCTTCTTAGCTTAAGGGTGAATAGGTGAAGGTTAAGGTTTTCTCTATTAATAGCAAATTTTTTTATTTCCCGTGGGCACCACTCTATCAATCTAGTAGTGTGTGGAGCCTTTAAACACTTCATTTTTCTTGAGCTAATCATGAGTTTTGGTTTTGGACTTGAATATACACATTTCAATTTGACAAGAAAGAGAAACCCTAGGATTTGCATATGTATAATTTTTAATGAAAAATAAGTTACTACATTATTGAAGAAATGTCAAATCATTGTTCATAGGCAAATAAGCAAGAAAATTATGGAGGTGAACATATGGATTGATAGCTCTTATTTTAAAAACTTTAAGATTTAAAAGAGATCATTTAAAATTTTGAATTTCAACATTTTCAAGCACTAAAAATGGATAAAACTGAGGATAATAGTGTACTTCAACTTAAAAAAAAAAAAAATGTTAAGCATAAAGTTAATAGATATTCTAATGACATTGATTTTAAGAAGTTTATTTTTTAAAAATTTTACGGAAAAAAGTAACTATTTTTTATTTTATATAATATTATATATTTATTATAAAATTGTATCAAAACTTTTTTTAGATACTTTATTAATAAATGTCCTAAAGACATTCCTTAAACCATATTTTATTAAGGGATTTATTAATGTGTGTCCTTAGGGCATACGTAAACCATTTTAGAAAACTTTTTATGAAAAACCGTAAAAATAATTAACTGTTTTGACAGCTTTTCAATTCTTTATAAAAAATTTCTCAAAATGGATAATTTTTTTTTTTAGAATTAAAATAAATAGTTGATGCACAAATTAATCGGACCCTTTTATTAAAGCAAACAGAATTATAAATTAGAAAAAAGATATTATTCCTTTTATTTTTATTTTTTTGAGGGTGAAAACTATTATTCCTGGTATAGAATAATTGTAGCAATAAAGAATAAGAAAGGACGATAAATATGACCGTTGAGTCCACCTTTGTCTTTTCGATGACCCTACTTAGTACCATTCATTGTTTGTCTGCACACGATGCGATCCCCTACTTTTTCAGTTTTTCCTAGTGAAAAGCACGCATATTTACACACAAAGACAAATACTATAGTCTTCTTTTATTAAAGCAAACAGAATTATAAATTAGAAAAAAGATATTATTCCTTTTATTTTTATTTTTTTGAGGGTGAAAACTATTATTCCTGGTATAGAATAATTGTAGCAATAAAGAATAAGAAAGGACGATAAATATGACCGTTGAGTCCACCTTTGTCTTTTCGATGACCCTACTTAGTACCATTCATTGTTTGTCTGCACACGATGCGATCCCCTACTTTTTCAGTTTTTCCTAGTGAAAAGCACGCATATTTACACACAAAGACAAATACTATAGTCTATAACGATGAAAAATTAAAATGGCACTAACAAAACTGAAAAGCCGGCTATACAACTATCCAACAAAAAAAAAAAAAAGTATCCAACAAAAAATTGCATTGGGCCTTGGGTTATCTCTCTATTCTCTCTTCAACACTGTTCTTGATTCCTGCAAAAACCTTTACACGTTGTATGTGGGCACCACTCTGCTCTCTCTCTTATATTTCCCACACAACCTTTGCTCAACTTTACTCTCTGACTTTGGTTGTTATTCCACACTCACTCACTCACTCTCTCTCTCTTCTCTTCGTTGTTGGGTTTCCTTCAGATTTTCCGGAGCCTTCTTC
Source organism: Quercus suber (assembly GCF_002906115.3). Taxonomy (NCBI): domain Eukaryota; kingdom Viridiplantae; phylum Streptophyta; class Magnoliopsida; order Fagales; family Fagaceae; genus Quercus; species Quercus suber. Next base: position 416,725 of record NW_027069685.1, on the reverse strand, counting down.
TCTCTCATTGAGGAATCCATGGCTGTGCTTATTCTTCTTTTTCTCTTAGCAGCTTCTGGAGTTGCAGCTGATGAAGGTGACTTTATTTTATCTATTGCACGCGTTCTTTATACTGGTTTTGTGATTTTTTTTTCTCTGTTCACAGTATTTGGTTTTGGTACTAATTTTACTCAATATTGTAATATCTCAGTTGTTTCTTAGAGTTTATAGTGCATTGATACGGTATGCACGTGTTCTCCGCTTCTCCTTGAGGTCGTAGTGTCACAAATTTAGTGACCAATGTTTAATGCGAATACACCAACAAAGAAATAGACAAAATGGCCTTTCACACACTCTCTCTCTCTGTTACTGTGGGGGTGGGTTGGTTCTTTCCTAGTCCAAAGGCTGTGTGTGTGTGTGTCTTCTACTCTTCTTGCTTATGAGGGTTGGTGGGTTAGAATTAAATGTGGAATAAATGAGTACAGAGTGGGAGTTGGGGGTTTTAAATGTTACTTGGAAGTTTGGGATTACTTGATTGTTGAACCATCTTATTATGGAATGCAAAGGGGACTAAGATACATAATGAAATAAAATAGCAGAAGTTTTGGAGATATATTTTTCTCAACTTGCTGAGGTGAAATTTTTTGATGTATATTTTTATGCATCAATAAAAATATGTTATGATGATAGTTGTGTTACTGGTGTTAAAAAAGAAAAAAGAAAAAGAAAAGAAATGAAGAAGAAGTTATTGTTACTGGATTTATTGCTGGAGGTATTCCTCAATGTCCCTTTCCTTCTTTTTGTGCATTAAAAGATGGGAGTAAAGAGGAGAGACTAGCAATATTGTTAATATCAATGTCTAATTGTCTTCCAGCTCATGGGCATTTCATCCTATTCCCAGCCCTACTTATCTTTTCGCCAGTAGTAGCATTTGCCTTGGTTGTGTAAATGGTCAAGGGTTAGAGAATTTAGGCACTTTTGCTTGGGGCTTAGAACTTGGTGGAGTTATGGGTGCCTGCTACACTGTGTTTTTGTTGCCCTATTATATTACACCTTTTGTCCATACACCTCACGTGGGGTGCTTGGATGCATTAATATGTTTTCTTTATAATATTATCTATTATCAATTCAAATCAACAAGGGCAACTATGACATATCTGATATTTAAGTATTTAACCCCACTTCTCTAAACAAAAAAGTATTTAACCCCACAAATAGAAAAGTTCACCAGCTAGTAAATTTTCTTCCTTTTTTGTGTGGGCTTCCTAATACCTATCTTTATGTCATTGTAATCAATCCATTTTCCCTCCTTTAGGGAACAAATATGACTTCATTATTCTTGCAATACTGATACTGGTTCCAATAAAGACATGACTTCACTATTTCCTCTTGAGTTATGCAATTGTTACAAACTATCATTAACAAAGATTTCACATACCTTGATGTCTAGGCTTTCTGTAATATCATAGTTGTCAAATTTATACTGGATTTTCATAGCCATGGGTAAAAATTAAAGCTTATATTCACAAGTTTATGAAATTACATTACTTATTATTCTTTTTCAACTTAAATACACAAGTTTATGCAAGCATTACATCTTTCTTGTATGTGGTAGATCCAATAGGAAATTACAGATAGTTTATGAAACTGTATACAATATAGTTTATGAAAAATTGGCTACAAAAATCATGTTGAATTTGGTCCAAGCCATTCTTCTGGGCTAAATTTTAATGTTCCTTTCCTTGCTATCCACATCCCTTCATGTGCACCAAATTCATAAAGGCTTGAGAATTTTCAATTTATTAGCATTTGATCCACCAAAGTGGGATTTTTTTTCCTTAAAATTGTCTCATTTATTAATGGATTTGGACCCATTAATTAAGTCTACTGCCCATAACCACCTACAACAACCCATGCAAAATCTATAAAAGAAAAACTTCGTATCTCTTTCTCTCTCTCTCTCTCTCTGTTTCTATTCTTTGGTGGGGATTTGCATGTGCTCTAGTAGCAAGCACCACAAACAAACAAAGACATGGAAGTATTGTTGATACTGTGATACAACTGTGGAATTAATCTTTAGATGTTTATATGCTTTTGCTGTCAGCTATGATCTCCTGCTCAAAAGGTTTTATTTTTATTTTTTATTTTTTTATTTTTTATTTTTTATTTATTTTTATAAAAACCCATAGCCCCCAAATTTTCAATTTGCAAGAATAAGATTCTTGCAACAACTGCTATGATCTCCTGCTCAAAAGGTTTTATTTTTATTTTTATTTTTTATTTTTTTTATTTTTTTATTTTTTATTTTTTATTTATTTTTATAAAAACCCATAGCCCCCAAATTTTCAATTTGCAAGAATAAGATTCTTGCAACAACTAGCATGTGCTTCACCGAAACATTTGATATGTTACATATATTTTTTCTTACAAATAATAATGATGTTTAAAGAAAATCAAGTAGCATGAACTTGTCTGTTATCATTCATTTTATGAACCAAAACTCTTCCAAGTCCCAAACAGTACTAGCAAATATCCTCTTCGAAAAAAAAAAAAAAATAGCCCCCTCAATGTTGTTTGCATTTGCATCTACTCATCATATGGATTACAAACTATAAGCTTTAGAAAATGCAAAATTATAATGGTTGTTTCTTTTTCAGATGCGTTTATTGGTGTGAACATAGGAACAGATCTCTCAGACATGCCTCACCCAACTCAAGTAGTAGCCCTCCTCAAAGCCCAGCAAATCCGGCACATCCGCCTATACGATGCTGACCGTGCCATGCTTCTTGCGCTTGCAAACACAGGCATTCAAGTCATGATCTCTGTCCCTAATGAACAGCTACTTGGAATTGGTCAATCAAACTCCACTGCAGCTAACTGGGTCTCCCACAATGTTGTAGCACATTACCCAGTCACCAATATCACAGCTATATCGGTCGGTTCTGAGGTGCTAACTACTATCCCCAATGCAGCAACAATCCTTGTCAATGCCCTCAAGTTCATTCACTCAGCCCTTGTGGCATCCAATCTTGACCGTCAGATAAAAATTTCAACACCTCTTTCTTCCTCTATTATCCTTGATTCATTCCCTCCCTCCCAAGCCTTTTTTAATCGTTCATGGAATCCAGTTTTGGTACCCATGTTGAATTTCTTGCAGTCCACAGGTTCATTTCTCATGCTCAACATTTACCCTTATTATGACTATATGCAATCAAATGGTGTAATTCCTTTAGATTATGCACTCTTCAAGCCTCTCCCTTCAAATAAAGAAGCTGTTGATGCAAATACACTTCTGCATTACTCCAATGTCTTTGATGCAATGGTTGATGCAGCATACTTTGCTATGGCTTTCCTAAATTTTACAAACATTCCTGTGATAGTGACAGAATCTGGCTGGCCCTCAAAAGGTGATGCACATGAACCTGATGCAACATTAGAAAATGCTAACACTTATAACAGCAATTTGATAAGGCATGTGCTGAACAAAACTGGAACTCCCAAGCATCCCGGAATTGCTGTTAGTACCTATATTTATGAGCTCTATAATGAGGACACAAAAACGGGGCCAGTCTCAGAGAAGAACTGGGGATTGTTTGATGCAAATGGGTCACCCATTTACATATTACACTTGACAGGATCAGGACTGGTGTTAGCAAATGATACTACGAACCAAACTTACTGTGCAGTAAAGAATGGTGCTGATCCAAAGATGGTGCAGGCTGCATTAGATTGGGCTTGTGGAGCTGGCAAGGTGGATTGCACACCTTTGTCGCAGGGTCAAGCATGCTATGAACCAGACAATGTGCTTGCACATGCAACCTATGCCTTTGACAGTTACTATCATCAGATGGGGAAGGCTCCTGGGACATGCGACTTCAAGGGGGTGGCTGCAATCACCACCACAGATCCAAGTAAGATCATGCTTGTAAAGAAGGCAGCATGTTCTATTTTTCTTTTTTTCTTTTTTTTTTTTCATATTTTTATTTTGGTCTCAGGTCATGCGTTTTAATAATACATTTCGAAGTTCTAATGGTTTTGTTTTTTCAATGATGCAGGTCATGGTACTTGTATATTTCCCGGAAGGTAAACTTCTAACTTTCTTAATTAACCAATCTTTTACATCTTTTAAGTTTCCCATATGATTATGATTGAGGAACTATAAAAAAACAATGTTTGTAGAGAACAACCCTAGACGAGCAATGATAAAATTTTATTTGTTATTGATATGTGCATGCAGTGTTGGCAAGAATGGCTCCCTGGTAAATATCACAGCCCCATCTATGAATTCCACAAGTTCAGAGTCTTCGAGCCATAGTATTCACGGCACTGGTTTGAAAAGCATTTTCATGACGATCACATTTCTAATATGGTGTGGAGTATTCTTGTAGATGGGGTGGTATTGTTGGAATCTTTTGCAGCTTTCATTCAAAGTTTTGAGAAGGTGCTTGGAGGAGCTTGAGATTGTTCACTTTTAGTGACGAGCTAGTTTAGAGATAGTGGCTCATTCAATTTTGTACAAAACAAGCTAAATGGCCTGGACTGTCTTGTGCTCCATCTACATTCTTATTTTTTCCAACTGAATGATGATTCTTCCTTGTATGACACCGACCCATTATTATTCCTCTTAATGCCCAGATTTTTGCTCTTAAAAAATATTGCTTCAACTGCATCTTGTCCTCTCTGAGATTATCTTGTGAACGACCAAATCCTGTGAATTAAAGCATCTTACGCTCTTTTCTTTCCCCAAAACTGTCAACGAGGGAGAAATTGACTAGGTGTAATTTATTAATCTTTTGTATGAGGTGGAAAATTTGTCCTGACAAATGACAATAATGCAAGTTTATTCTAAGAAAATTCCTATTCTCTCAAAGGATAGGAAAGATTCAAACCTTGACCCTTTTCAAGCTCAGTGGACATTTCTTAATGGGGTCTATAGATGTTCAATGTTCAAATTTCCTATTTTTCAAGTATCGAATTATCCCAAAAAAAAAAAAAAAACTAAAGTCTTTTAAGCCGTTAGAATAAATTTTAATCCTAAATAATAATTGAATTTTAAACCTTTTCTAAGGAGTAAGGTGCACTTGACATGATACATGGTCAATTTAGAACACATGTTGTTGTGCCCATATTGCCTCTACTACACAAATGCACCAGAGACAAGCCAAATCCTAATGGGTATGTGGCTCTAGCATTAGGGTCATGATCTTTTGTAGATATTGTTAAAGAAGCTTATATGGAAATTGACCTTTATTTACTTGTGAATTGTTGACACCAAGGTTGTTGAATGGTTGACATCTAATTTATTCTGGCCCAAGTTCGATTAGGGAAGATGTTGGCTAATAAATTCCTTCATATCCAATGATACCCTTGTGAGCCTTATCCAGAGTAGTGTACCCATAGCTCTTACCCATGCCCAAAGGTTTATACTGGGAAAACAAGGTGGGTTAGGTGGACTCCTTCCTATTCCCCTTTTGTTAAGATAAATATAGATGGATGCGTATGAGGTAATCCCGGGACTAGAGGTATTATGATAATAAGGTGGGCTAGGCACAAGTGGTATAATGAGAGATAAAGAGGAAGATTGAAAAATGACTTTTTTTCCTTTGATTTTATACATTTATAGAGAATTATGGCCATAAGATTTGCACTAAAACTTGCTTTGGGTTTGGGATATGTGTTTCAAGAATGTTGACTCTCAAATAGCAATTAACATGATTATTTATAAAGAATTGCTATGTTCATAATATTTTTCCAGTTAGGTGGTAATTTATTATTTATTGGTTCTAATTTGAACCCATCACTTAAATTATTTTTTGACCAATCAATAACAATTAATAGTACTTGCCACTTAAGATTTGTTGTGAAAATACTATGAACATAACATTTCTCATATTTTCCACCAATTCATTTTTCCCTTGAGCATATGCTTTAATTTGTAAAGAGTTGCTGAATTGAAAATGGATGACGATCTCTTAACACGTATATTGTGAAGTTAACTAATGTGCTGACCTTTTGGTAGAAGGGAAAAAACAGCATAGCCCTTACTTTTTTTTGAGTCAAAAGCATAGCAAGATGAGGCAATTAAGGAATATGAATATCACCCGGACCATTCCTTTTTCTAACATGTTTTGTAACACTAATTTTTTTGGCCAATGTTTTGTATTTTGCCCAATATTTATAATCTCCATTGAGAGGGAGAGAACATTTTCGGAGAAACATGAATGAAGCAAAACCTTTTCCACTTCCAAATACCTGGCCCTGTTATGAATCCAACTAGGTCGACACATATTGGGCCGCCTACATACCCGGATTCAAAATTCCAGCCTGGACCCGCAAAAAAAGACTTTCGGGTCCTCTGAGTATGTAATTATGGCGAACATCGTGGTTGATTAATTATCGCATTTCCTCAAACCCTAATTTCCCCTCTCTCACTCTTCCCCATATATAAATCAACTACCACCCCTCTCGTCTTCACAAACCCCCGAAAACTAGATCTGAGCCTTTTTAAACTTCTTTCAATTTCGTATCTGTATATTTTTTATACTGAATTGGTTGAAATTGTTTTTGATGTTATTTGGAATTGCATCAACACTATGATTCTCCGTGCTCAATCAATAGCAATTGGGAATACGAAGGGATGCGAAATCAAAAAAATTCGCAAGGGTATCTCTGGACTGGCAGATTCAATTATCTCAGTGAATTCTCGCCATTTCTCGAGGTTCCACACTTCTTCATTCCCAGTTAATTCTCAAATAATTGTCTTTCTGTTTTTTTTTATGGTTTAGTTGTGGTAGTTGCTCGATGATGATTTTATTTATGCTTTAACCACACCGAAAAAAGAGAGGTTTGAGAGTTTGGATTTGATTCTCTCTTTGGTATAAGGCAATGGGGCTTGTTGTGCTTGGTGGGTGCCTAATGATTCTTTTTTCTATGATTAGGAGGTTAGGTTACTGCCTCTTTTTTTATAGAGAGAAGAAGAAGGCTCTGTCAAGCATTTCAAGTGGGTTCCCTTGGCTTATATTTTAGAGGGTTTCTAATTCTACCGCTTTCATCTTCTCTCATGTGGAAAAGCTTTGGCCTTTGAACTGAGAGCAACGAAACGATACCTACATTTTTTTTATAACTAATAAATCTTTATATTTTGGGTATGAATTAGTATTTGATTATATTCAAGTTGATATTTTGTGCCTACAATGGGTTGTAGGAAGGGAGGGCAAATAGATTTCTTTTTTAGATTTGAAAACTTCCTTTCACCACCGAATTAACGGATCCTGATGTTAATGACTTTTTTTTTTTTTTTGAAACCGATTTTTTTTTCTTCTAACGTTATCATAATAATATAATATTAATATTACATATCTTGACGAACCAAGCACCCCTTAAGAAAGCTAATAAAATACCCAATTTGTGAAATCTGGTATGGTACTGGTATAAGAAGTAACCTTCTAAGAAGCACGGACACGGTACAACATGTGGCATGAGCAATTTCTAAAAAATTATTTCATACATGTGTACAGAACCCTAAATAAAGGGTTTGACATGGGTACACAATCCTCAGTAAAGTGACCGCCCTTCCTAGCGTAGTGTACCAGTGTTTCACACATTGCAGCAAACACTTCCACCCGGGTCCTTAAACGAAAGGGCTTGTTATATATTTTAACCTGAATTCATTCACAGCAGGAGCTTTCCATTTTCACCTGTTGCTTGGCATCTATTAAAGGGTTCCATTTTCACCTGGTTAGACACATATGATCCTTGTTGCTTGGCATCTATTAAAGGGGCGTTTGGTTCCCTATGTAATGTACATTATGGTGACGAAACATTGACATTAAAGTTTTTAGTTTTTATTTTTTATTTTTTTACATTATTATAATTGAAAATTATAAAATATATCACATCATCTTAATCTAATTACCTTCTTAAACAATGTAATGTTGTATTCTTGTATTGAGATTACATTATTATAAAATTACATTAATGTAATATTATGGTGTAATGTAACATCATAACAAATCAAACGCTCCCTAAATGTAGGACCGATAGAACTTGCATTCCACAAATGTGAACACTCTATGAATGTGGACACTTTAATAAATTAGATTTTAGAACAGCGGACGCTTTAATAAATTAGATTTTAGAACAGCGTGAGCATATTTTCTTTTTGATAAAATCACATGCTCTTTCTAATTAAATTTGATGGGATCAAATTAATATAAGAAGAAATATTTTTCAAAGGAAATTGTACTGGGTAGTAGGGATGGGATTTGCCCACTGTTCTATGAAATTAATACAAAAATACCATTTTCATTGCTCAAAATACGTGCATTTCCTTTCTTTTGATACTCTTCAAACGACCTTGGACTAATTCTCTTTTCTCTTTCATGTGTTACATTAATGGTGGACCAACCAATAAAAATGTGGATTGTTTTCAATGAGAGTCTATAGACATTCTTCATCAAAAATTTCTCAGTTTTCATGACAATATTACTTTATTTCCAAGATCATTTGTTGTTTGTGAGAATACAAACTAACTTAAAAAGAACTAATTGCAAGACAAAACTTCACACCAAATTGATGGGCTCTGCCACTGCCTAAACTAATAGGACTTCAAAAGTACAAAATATTCAACTAAGAAAAATAAGGGAACAAGCAATATAATCACAATATGTAGATATCTTAATTCAAGTTCATACAAATAAGAAAGATTCAAATCACACAAACTCCTAAGTTAAATTACAAAAACTAAACTTAGATAATTCATGTGAGGCAAATGCACTTATTAAAGTTAAACCATCTAAAATAATGTCACAGCATTTAAAACCTTTATTCATTAAAGTTCACATGGATGGAATACCTATTAATAGAGTTTTAGTAGATAATGGTGCTGCAGTAAATATTCTACCTTGGGGAATGTTGAAAAAAATCAATAAAATAGAAGCAGATTTAATTCAGTCAGATGTTTTAGTCAGTGGTTTTGCTGGTGAATCTACTAAAACTAGAGGTATTATACCTGTAGAATTAAAAGTAGGGAATAAGATTACAAATGTTGCCTTTTTTGTTGTTCATACAAAGGCAGCTTATAATGCTTTGCTAGGAAGGGAATGGATACATTCAAATTGGGTGATACCTTCCTCCCTACATCAATCTCTAATGTTTTTTTTTTTTTTTTTTTTGAAACCGATTTTTTTTTCTTCTAACGTTATCATAATAATATAATATTAATATTACATATCTTGACGAACCAAGCACCCCTTAAGAAAGCTAATAAAATACCCAATTTGTGAAATCTGGTATGGTACTGGTATAAGAAGTAACCTTCTAAGAAGCACGGACACGGTACAACATGTGGCATGAGCAATTTCTAAAAAATTATTTCATACATGTGTACAGAACCCTAAATAAAGGGTTTGACATGGGTACACAATCCTCAGTAAAGTGACCGCCCTTCCTAGCGTAGTGTACCAGTGTTTCACACATTGCAGCAAACACTTCCACCCGGGTCCTTAAACGAAAGGGCTTGTTATATATTTTAACCTGAATTCATTCACAGCAGGAGCTTTCCATTTTCACCTGTTGCTTGGCATCTATTAAAGGGTTCCATTTTCACCTGGTTAGACACATATGATCCTTGTTGCTTGGCATCTATTAAAGGGGCGTTTGGTTCCCTATGTAATGTACATTATGGTGACGAAACATTGACATTAAAGTTTTTAGTTTTTATTTTTTATTTTTTTACATTATTATAATTGAAAATTATAAAATATATCACATCATCTTAATCTAATTACCTTCTTAAACAATGTAATGTTGTATTCTTGTATTGAGATTACATTATTATAAAATTACATTAATGTAATATTATGGTGTAATGTAACATCATAACAAATCAAACGCTCCCTAAATGTAGGACCGATAGAACTTGCATTCCACAAATGTGAACACTCTATGAATGTGGACACTTTAATAAATTAGATTTTAGAACAGCGGACGCTTTAATAAATTAGATTTTAGAACAGCGTGAGCATATTTTCTTTTTGATAAAATCACATGCTCTTTCTAATTAAATTTGATGGGATCAAATTAATATAAGAAGAAATATTTTTCAAAGGAAATTGTACTGGGTAGTAGGGATGGGATTTGCCCACCGTTCTATGAAATTAATACAAAAATACCATTTTCATTGCTCAAAATACGTGCATTTCCTTTCTTTTGATACTCTTCAAACGACCTTGGACTAATTCTCTTTTCTCTTTCATGTGTTACATTAATGGTGGACCAACCAATAAAAATGTGGATTGTTTTCAATGAGAGTCTATAGACATTCTTCATTAAAAATTTCTCAGTTTTCATGACAATATTACTTTATTTCCAAGATCATTTGTGTAGATTTTTTGGCTTTACCTTGTGCAATGTGCACTCGTTTATGCTCACACGAACACACGCATCGTCCTCATCTCCACTTTGAAAGGGACCTTACCTCATAGACTCACACCATATATATATAAACAAAAATTGTCAAATAGAAATTTGAAACTTTCACTTAATTTTAAAAAAATTCTTTAAATAATGGGAACAATACTTATTACAAATAGTTAAGGGGGACATTCACATTGCTTAATTTTGTGGTTTAGGGCAGACATTGCAGCTGTACCATATTAAAGGTAAAGTGCAATTTATCCACTATTATCACCTTATCAGTTGGGTTAAGGAAAGGCCACAAGGCTAGCTTTGAAAATCTTCACTATTATCAGTTGGTTAGTGTTAATAGTGCATTTTAAGGTGCCCGTTAAAAAGTAGATTTATGTCAAATTATTTTACTTTATGTCAGAGTTTTGACTAGCTTTTTAGGGTGTACTGGTGTAGACCTAATAAAGCTAACTTTTTGAATTTCACTTATCACTTTAATAATATTTTTTGTCTCTTTGTTAATTTATACCAAATTTTTATTAGGTGAACTCGATAATAAATCAACATTAATGAGCATCTTACGCTGCCTATTAATATTTTCCTAATGAATTTACTCAAACCTACTTAATTTTAATGAATCTATTAGCTTTTTGTCATCTCACTGCTCACCTCTCAATCACCTCTTCTTAGTAATTTGATCCTGACACAGCCTTATTCGGGAAAAAAAAAAATGTACAATTGCCATTTGTTCTTGATATTCATATATTACATTGGGGAGGGCCCATGACTCAATTAATTATGGTCAGAAACTTTAAGGAAATAAGCATTAATTTTTTTTTTTTTTGAATTTCACTTGTCATTTTAGTAATATTTTTAGTTCCTTATCAATTTATACCAACTTTTTATTAGGTAAAATAAATTATCCTTAACAAGCAATTTACGGTCCCCCGTTAACATTTCTCTAAGGAATCTACTTAAACCTACTCAATTTTAATGAGTATTTTAGCCTTTTGTCATCTCACTGCTCACTTCTCAGTTACCTCTTCTCAGTAGTTTGATCCTGACACAATTGTATTTTGAAAAAAAAAAATTGTACTATTACCATTCTTTCTTGATATTCATATACCACATTCAGGAGGGCCCCTGACTCAATTAATTACGGTAAAAAACTTTAACGCGGAAATATGCTTTATATTTTGTTTTTTTTTTTTTGAGTTCCGTTTGTCACTTTAGTAATATTTTCAGTCCTCCTCCCATCAATATATACCAATTTTTTATTAGGTGGATCCCCCAATAAATCATTCTTAATGAGCACTTTATAGTGCCCGTTAACATTTCACTAATGAATCTACTCAAACCTACTCAAATTTAATGAATCTATTAGCTTTTTGTCATCTCACTGCTCACTTCTTAGTCACCTTTCCTCAGTGGTATGATCCTGACATAGTCGTATTCGGGAAAAAATTGTACAATTGCCATTCCTTCTTGAAATTCATATATCACATTAGAGAGGGTCCATGATTCAATTAATTATGGTCAGAAACTTTAACAAGGAAATATTACTTTCTTTGTTTTTGTTTTTGTTTTTATTTTTTCAATATACATTAAGGATAGTGTAGTGCCCATTAAGAAGTAGCTTTATGTCAAATAATTTTACTTAATGTAAGATTTTTTATTAGCTTTATAGGGTGTAGAGCCAATAAAGCTAACATTTTGAATTCCAATTGTTACTTCAATAATATTTTCAATCCTCTCATTAATCTATACAAATTTTTTATTAGGTGGACTCCACAGTAAATCATCCTTAACGAGCACCTTAGGATGGCCTTTGACATTTCCCAAATGAATCTACTCAAACCTACTCAATTTTAATGAATCTATTAGGTTTTTGTCTTCTAACTGCTCACTTCTTAATCACCTCTCCTTAGTAGTCTGATCTTGACACAGTAATATTCTGAAAAAATTGTACAATTGCCATTCCTTCCTGATATTCATACATCACACTGGGGAGGGCCCATAACTCAATTAATTACGATAAAAAAGTTTAAAGAGGAAATATGCCTTATTATTATTATTATTATTATTTTTTTTTTTTTTTGAGTTCGAACCACTTGTTCACTTCAGTACTATTTTTAATCCCCTCATTAGAGAAAAGTCTTGGTCTTGCTACATTTGCTTTGCTTCAACATGTCTTCTGTTTTTATAAGATGAAGCACTTGTAGTGATGAGTGAAACAAGTTCTTAGAACTTGTCTTTCTTTAAGGAAAGGATTCTTAGGATTTCTGCAATATCCGCCCAAGAATTCAAACTCATGATAACTAATCACCAAATCATTGGCTACCTGCTGCCTTGTTGGTTTGAGTATAGGATATGAGACTTTGTAAAGTCTAACTTGCAGGATTGACAAGAAAAAGTTGCAATCATAACATGGAATCCTCCAGATTTAGAAAGTTACTTCAAAATTAACCGGAGCCGGTACAAATAACCTTAATTAATAATAGTAACTTTTAGTATTTCATGAATAATTTACACAACAAATAGCAGACACAAGCTTTGCAGTATCAATAATAATTCCACAGGATCCCTTAATCGTCTGCCAAAGAGTTTCAATGATTTCTATTACTCAAATACTATTTTGTACATTGCTAAAATTGTGCTCACTCAATATTTTAGATATAATTATCGAAGAAGCTTGTGTTTCGACAAGACATAGCTGGAAACAAACTGTTCCTTGGCTTTCCTAAATAATTAATAGGGATATATGAACCGTATAAGTTTAGGGTATTATTACTATTGATATGTGATCAATTTGAGGGAGTAGGTGCAATGGATGGAGCAGCAGAAAACATGAGGGAGAAGAATTCTTCAGCAAGTATTGCATTTGCTTTGTCCGAGGGATGGAATGCATCCCAGAATACATAGTCACCGCGATTATTGCATAACTTCGAGTTAGGCAAGCATAGCCCTCCAATGGATGAGTCTACGTTGCAACACGATGTATTAGAAACCTTAAAACCTGCAGAAGAAAAAAAGAATGATGTTTAAGACATTGCTTACATTGTCAAACTAGTATGTTTTGAGGCTGAAAAGAAAGCATTGGATTTACCATATTTACTAGGATTATCAATCAAGTCTAGAATTGCTGGGTATGTATCTGCAAATATTAGTTGTGCATTTGGAAGGCGCTGGCTGAGAGAGGCAAATAGCTTTTGTACACTGGAGTTGAAGTCCAGAACCCATTGATTGACTCTCTCCAAGCATTCACCTTTCTTTGATTTCACCCTCTGAGAAGGAATGCAGCCTAGAGGGCCAAGACCATGAAAGACCATCTTTCGTGCACCGAGTTGGTAGAGCCTCTTAACACATGCAAGTTCAGTTCTCATATATCACTAAATTGTAAATTTGACTTATTAAAGTAATGATAGTTATGGTGGTTATTTTCGAAATAGATTAATTCAGGGTTACTATTTCCTCCTAGCTTAATTTTTTGAGAAATTTATAAGTCATGCTTATATTCAAAAGTTTTGAATCAAAACCACCACATTTCTGATATCTTGAAAAAATAATGGTTTATACTTTATAGTGACTAATAATTGTGAAATAAATCTCTCCATCATATTTATAATCAATCTTGGCCAAAATGTTAAGAAATACACCATATAAGTGTTCTTATTCTTTTTAGATTTAAAGACTAACATAAAACAGCCAAGGATTAAACACTTTACCTATAAAGAATGGCAAAACTCTATTTTAAAACTTCCTTGTAGGTGGTAAGATTGGTCATTGGTTGTGACATGGAGGCAATTTCACACAACTTTGAAGAAGAACATTACAGTATAATTATGTACTACAAACTTTCAAGAAACTACTCCTATGAAGCCTTTCTGATAGATTGTTCCATTTTTTTTTCAATGCAAGTGATTCCACATTCATGTCTCTTATACGCTTTTAAGAGGCCAGATAAATAAATTAATGGGGATGGTAAAACTTTTTACCGAAAGTTGTTTGTCCAGGGTGGAGATTAAGAGGTCCCTAAACTCGTCGGGTGTGTATTGTTGACTATCTGGTAAAAAGGGCTGCAAGAAATTGTTGACAAAGTCATTGCTTCCTGCAAAATCAGTTTAAAAAAGATAATAATTTTTTAGTTGAAGATTTGAATTGCTTTAATTGTTATTCACTTTAGTTTCTTGCTTCTGTGAATAGTAGTTTTAACAGAAATTGCCAAACATGGGGAAGTGCTATAATACTCAGCAATGCTGGAGTAATTACCAATTCCAATGAAGTACATGGCTTCATTGCATAGCTTGTTTGCTGCCACTTCCCCTACTTTGTTCTTCATTGTTTCCTTAGTCTTCTCAAAGTATTTGATCTGATCATCAAAGGATAATCTCTGAATCTACAATGCAGAAAACAAGATCAAGAATATTTAGGAAAATGGTCAATCCTGTAAATGTGTAAATTAAATAAAAGTTGTTTAATCAATTCGAAAGCAAAAATAAACCCTTTTTAAAAGAATGTGTTATTACAAAATAAAGTCCAGTGTCATTGAGAATTCCTGCTCCGCCCGATGCATAATTAACCCCTTTAAGGACTGCATCGTCATTTTGCGACAAAGAAAGATAAGGTGGTGGTGATGAAATCCCAAGTTTTTTCGCTACAAAATTCATAAAAAAGATACCATTAGTGGAAGACAACATCAAGTTGCATAAAAAGCTTCAATGCAATTCAGAGAAATCAAGCATTGAAAGAAAAAAGAAAAGACGGGCATTGTAATTTAGGGGTAATTAACATACAAATGATATCACCAATAGTCCTCCCATTTGTGAACCTCCCAGTGGCCTGGCCACCAACATAATCAATCCCATAAAAAGGAAAATTTGATTTTGCAAGAGAATATTGCAGATAATTGTTGTTTCCAACTTCTGTTAATGAGTCACCAAAGATAAATGTGACTGGTGATGCTGCTGATGCCATGGATGCTGTGGCTGCAAAAATCAATGCAGCAAAAGCTAGCCTTGGCATGGCCATCTTAATTTCACTTTAGTCTCACTTGTGGGTTTGTTAAAAGGAGTGGCAATTAGTAACGTGGATTTATAGTATGTTCAGTAATGGTGAATGATCATTTTAAGTCATGTCCAGTTCTCCAAGTTTCTCAAAAAAAAAAAAAATGTCCAGTTCTCCAAGTTTGCACATATTAGGTGACAATTTTCAAAACCATAGTTTATGCAATAGGTGTAAACCTTAAAAGGCCCGAAACGTTTTGTTGAGTGCAATTTCTTGTCTAGGAGTGTCTCTCCAGGAGTTGGCCAACTCTGCAACTGCAACTCACCACGTTAAGTCATCAAAGTTGGTTTTGTTAGGTTTTGCACTTGGCGTGAAAATGGCAATGAAATATTTCTAGTTACTTCTTGTAACGTCTCCAATCTGCTCAAAGGCAAAACTGTCCTTTAACAGTATGCATGTGAATGAATTGGCTTACAAGTATCCAACTGCTTCTAAAAGCTCAATCTCATTTCTAGCGAAAACATCACATCAGATTGACACACAAGTGACGCAACTATGATCTATTGGCCTATCACGCTAGACCACATAATGAAAATATTCATCTACGATTCTCAAAAAAAAAATATATATATATATATATATATATATGTATTCATCTACAATATTTTGAAGAATAACGTTAAAAAAAGAGAAAATATCTTTTTCGAATTTCGATAATTTACAATGAATGTACTGCAGATATGAAGAGAAATGTGTCAAAATTTTCTAGTCTATAATTTTTATAGAAATTTTTGTTGGGTGCGTGGCACCTAGTGTGTCCAGCCCACTTGCTTGCCACTCATGTTGAAGTTCATTTATGAGCTTGCATGTCTTCTCAAGCCCCACAAAATCAACTTTTGGTGTAATGCAAAGCTGATGCAAGGTGTGTCTAACACGCTGAAGAAAAAAGAAAAGAAAGATGCAAAGTCCATTCGGCTTAAGTAGGTGAAGAATGAGATTTTGGTTGAAGTAAGTCAAAGTAAGTGGCTTGCATTTATTGTAATTTGGTGCTAAGAGTGTAAAAAGAAGAAAAGAGAGAAAAGATGAAGAAATAAATAGAGAGGCCATTCGGCCATTTGGGCAGAGAGTGAAGAAGAAGTGAAGTCCCAAAGTGTGAGAGGGTTGGTGCAGTCTTGATGTACTGCGTGAGTGAGAGCAAGTAAAAGAGAGGAGAAAAATAGAGAGGGTAAGAGAAAATACACAATGAGAAAGAGAGCCGTGAGTGAAAAGAAAAATAAAGTTTTTCTTTACTTAAATTGTATTTCTAAGTGTTGTAATCTCTATTTAATATAGTGAAATTATTCAGAGTTTGTCCAGTGATTTTTTTCTTCAAGGAGAAAGGGCTTCCACGTAAATTTTTGTGTTATTGTGTGGTTGTGCGTACTTGCTAAAATTTATTCAATTTTTCCCAACAATTTTGACCTATTTTCCCCCCTTATGTATGGCCTACTAACATGCATAATCTATGCCACGTGGCACGTTCTACCGTGAGGTATGATTTGCTTTGAGGCACACACTACAAAAAAAAGCACCTGTGGCCGCGGTTTAAAAACGCGGCTATAGGTCACAAAAACGCGGCCATAACCCGATTTGGCCTATAGCCGCAGTTTTTTAGGCCGCATTTACAAACATGGCCTAAAATCCTTGACTATAGGCACAAGAGGGTCTATGGCCGCGGTTTCTAGCCACGGCCTAAGGGTTCGTCCTACAGCCGCACTTAAAACGCAGCCTAAAGATGAGTCCTTTGGCTGCGTTTAAAACGCGGCCTAAGATCTAGTCCTTAGGCCGCGTTTTCACCGCGGCCGTATGTCTAGTCCTTACACCATTTAATCTATAAGAAAAAAATTGTTTAAATAAAATATTTCCTGATATGGATTTCAATTTTAGATGTCATAGTGTTCAAATGTCATGTATAGTCATTATAGGCATAATTTATGATTATTTTAAGTTTTTAAAATAAATAATAATTATCCAAATCTTTAGAAATATATCTAAAATCAAAATTTAAATATTATTTTCCTCCTAACACAATAAGAACATGCATGTAGGAGTTTTCCTCAACAAGTTGAACACGGATACACTGAAAGTTTCAGAGTCTCTATTTTTTTTAATTAGATACAACAAAATTTCATTCTATGGCAATTGCTTCACGATAATTGTTCTTTATTATCAAGTCAAAACAACAATTGATTTTTGGTGTAAAAGAGTTTGAATCCTAGATATTTCATTTGACAATAAATTTTTTTTACCAATTGAGATAATTGAATCTGCAGTGTCTTTCTTTCTTTGCAAAGGAGGATAGTGGAACGTTTAGTAGCGGAAAAAAAACCTTAATACTTTTGATTGCTGCCTTGTTGAGAAGCTTCAATTTTCTATTTGACTTCTAATAATTAGCATGAGTTTGGATACCAATAATGAAAAATGAAAATTATTTTATTATTCAGCTTATTTTTGTTATTATTTATGGGCTTCACTACACTTTTTAGTATTATTTATAGGTTTCACTGTACTATTTCGGTAACTTTTACCTTTATTTATAGTATTTTCAGCAATAAATTTTCAATTTCAACAAAATAAGTGGTATCTAAACAAACTCTTTAAGTTTTTCTAGCTTCAGCTTTGATATCTACACTACTCAAAACAAGCAAAACTATCCTCACCTTTTACGTGGAAGGCATCAACTAAATTTTAGAGGGTTTTATATATATATATATATATATTTTAAATATTTATTTGTTGCTAAAAAAATTGTTGGCATCAACAAATCTTGTAAATCTCATGGACAAAAAAGACCTCGACCAGGCCCTACAAAGTAGAACACAGGCTCAATTGCAAGACTCTTTTGGTAATTAAGAGCAGTGTAGCGATTGGGTTCCTCTGGCATTACCACGTACCCATATAGGGTACTTCATAAGGAGGTTATAATCCACGATTCTAAGTCTATCAATGTAACATGCTGATCCCCACAAACCATATGCATAATTTCCACTCCCCATGGCTGTTGTAGTGTGGGGTTTAACTCCCTTGATGTTTTTGCTATAAACATCCCCTCCCCGTCGAACTATTTCTTATATATTCCTTGGAATTTTTTTTTTTTTTGGTTCACCTTCTTCGCATTTTAGAATTTCTAATGCAACTAATTGATGTATTCCCCCATAAATATTCAAATTTTCTTGTATGGGTTGTCAATTGTAGAGGCCATGTTGAATAATATCAAAGCCGCATATAAAAATTTATTTATATTATTACTTTTGAAGAGGCTTTCATATTCCAGTTTTTTGATCTCCGTTTGTAGTTTTTATTATGGTTTCTTAGAATTTTCATCACCTTTTTCCTGTTCTTTTAAGGAGAGTTTAATGAATCGAATAAAAAACCTTTAATGAAGGCATATTAAAAATTTATACTATTAAATTTACAGAACTTGATTTTTAATTTTTATTTTTTTTTTTATTTTGTAGGCTTGAATCCATATATAAAATTGAAGCAATTCGACTTTTGGTTAATTTCATAATATTGTGCCACATAAGTTTGCCATATCAAAATTTTACACATCACTATTTTAATATATAATTAAATTTGAATTCTATTCATATCTAAACCCTATATATATATTGTGGGGCCTGAAAGTCTGATAGCCTCAACCCATTTTACATCTGGCCCAAGGCCCATGCCGAGGATGGAGAATCGCCCGAGGACGCTGTATAAAGGCCTGAGCTGTAAGGACCCCGCTGAGGATGACCCTGTCCTCGGTGGACCGAGGCCAACACCAAGTGGGGGAACAAGCCCAGGACAAGTTGTCACCTCCACAATAAATACGTTCACCTAACTCTCTGACCGCACTAATGGAGATGTGACTCCTGGACATGGCAACCTTGGCCACTACAAATCACATGATTATTGATAATGCAGTTGATGGGACGGACGGTCAGAAGGGAAGCGCATGGATGATCAACAGGTGGAAGAA
Organism: Quercus suber; assembly: GCF_002906115.3. Classification (NCBI taxonomy): domain Eukaryota; kingdom Viridiplantae; phylum Streptophyta; class Magnoliopsida; order Fagales; family Fagaceae; genus Quercus; species Quercus suber. Next base: position 397,332 of record NW_027069685.1, on the reverse strand, counting down.
AGAGATAGTGAGAAGAGGGCTATATAAGGGGGAACCAACAAAACAGTGAAAAGGAGGGGGGACCTCGGTCAGGATCCTCAGATCGGTGCCGAGGAGAGACCTTGAGAAGTAACTTTGGCACGCCGGCCTTCAACAAATGCGAGTCCTGTTTTGGGCGTTGTCCGTTTGTTAGGACCTAGTTCTTGAACCCACTCTCTAAAAATGTATTGTTTGGGCTTATGGGATGAATTTCCTTTTGATTTACGAGAGCTTTTCCAAATTGAGTCCTTACAATTGGCGCCGTCTGTGGGAAAGAACTAGGGCGTTAGTAGGCGCGACAGCTAGTGATTTCCACCATTGGGGGCTTGCGCAAGGTTGGGTAGTTTTTCGTCACCACCGGCGACACTGACCCCGACTTCCAAAAAAAAAAAAAACGAAGTAACAACCAACAATAACGCTTTTGCACAAGATATGATCGTTGCAGGAAAGTAAAAGATTCAGAGAATAGGAGAAGGAAACAAACATCACAACGTTTTATTAATCGAAAAGTAAATACATGATACAAACAGAGGCTCAGACAGGCGTGTTTTAAAGCTAATTCTACAAACAGAGGCCCAGACGGGCCTGTTTTAAAACTAACTTTCGGGAAGGGGGCTGAGGCAGGCTTGTTTTAAGGCTGCCAACAACCCCCGGGCTGGTGCGGTTGGTGCCGGCGAGAAGAGAGGAGCAGATGCATGGGCGCATGACGACCCTCCCCATGATGTTCCCTTAATTCTCTCCCGGTCCCATTGTGGTTGGCCGTTGGAGACGGCAACACCTGGGCACCGGACATGACATAATCTTGTGAGCCTCCACCAATGGATAGGCCAGGCGCGAGTCACTGCCAGTCTGAAGGGCAGGTATGGGTGCGCCCCGGAGAAGAGCATTATGTACTTCAGGGACCTCCCTCCTGACCGCCATGCACGACACCATCAAGATGATGCCCAAACTTTGCCGCGCCAGAAGTCTGACGCGGGCTACAGCCACAACGACTCTCGGTCGAGGGAAGAGGACCTTTGGCCTGTGTGCCCTCTCTCCCATCCAAGGCCGCCCCATTTCTCCAAACTCTTGTCACAATCCTGGCAGGGTTATTGAAGGGGCTCGGAGAGCTGAAGGGACGTGTTTCTTGTTTTGTTAGAGGGTTCATGGAGTGTGGAAGGACATTTCTCCCCAGGGAGCCTTATATAGAATATGGAGGTTAGTGGGAATTGATCCACACAGAATTCGAGAAAAGGGTTATCAGCAGCATTAATCCTGACCAAATTCCAAGGAGGCCGTAGACCGCTGGATCTGCATCAATCCACGAGGATATTAATCAGGGCGCGTCTCGTGCATCGAAACGTCAGGCGCGAAATGCGAACAGTCAGGGGACGCCTCGTAACTGAGAAGGGCGGAAGCTTAAACTGAAGGCGGGGTTACTGCCACGCATAAGGTTAGAAGTCCGAACCACCCCTACCCAGGGCACCACGAGGTAAAGGATCCGGCCCGAGGATGGCCCACTCTCGGTGAAGTAGGGCCCAGGCCATCATCATGACAAAAATAAGATTCCAAGCGTTAAGGACAAACTCCTTCATCCCATATAGAAGTGTTAGACAGAACCAAGGCCTTGCATGGTCCTCAGACTCAAGCCTATGGGGAAACCAACTACTTCAAAAAAGATCCTAAGTGCCAGACAGAACCAAGGCCTTGTATGGTCCTCGGACTTAAGCCTATGGGGAAACTAACTACTTCAAAAAGATTCTAAGCGTTACACAGAACCAAGGCCTTGCATGGTCCTCAGACTTAAGCCTATGGGAAAACTAACCACTCAAATATACTTGGGTACTAGACTGAACCAAGGTCTTGCATGGTCCAAGGACTCAAACCTAGGGGAAAGCTAGCTACTTGCAGAAGAACAAAAGCGTCAGATAGAATCGAGTTGTGGTATGGTCCTCAGATTCAAACTTGAGGGAGAGCTAATTGCTTCATAAGACTAAGTCCATAACAGAACCAAGGTATTGAGTGAAACATTAAAGTATAACAAGTAAAAGGGAGTATCAATCAAAGAACTAAAAGCGAACTACTGAATATGTATTTCAAATAGAAAGTATGTAATTCTGTTACAATGTCGCCAAGGCAAAAAGCGAAATGAAATGAAAAAGAAAACAAATAGGAGTGTCCACGCCATCAGAACAAGGTGACGACTTTGACTCACACCTCGGGACCTTGCCTCCGAGGGGCTACTTCAGAGGATCCTTCCTCGGCAGGAGGGATCTGAGGGACAATGAGTGTGGCTTGGGGATCAACAGGAGGCTTCACCACACCTTAGGGCACTTCTTGACCGTCGATTCCCGCCCCATCCAACGCTCCATGGAGCTTAACCCCTTCGACAGGTTTTTCAGTTGAAGATGTGTCCTCGACAGTTTTAGTCTGACTTTCACCTGCCGCTGGCAAAGCGGACTTCGCCTCAGAAGTAAAAGGGATAACCTCGCGAATTGCAGGGGGATAATACACTCTCTCCGCTCTCCTAAGTTCAGACGAGGCATCAACCCCTGCTTGGTTGAGGGCTTCATTCCAGGTCTGGGAACAGAAGCGCCTGCACACTTCAGGAATTTGAGCCTTAAGGGTAGCTTCAGTTTTAGCCACCCCCTCAGCGAAGAACTCTTCCTCAGCTTGTTCTACGGAACGCTTGACGTCTATTCTCGCAAACACGACTTCTTCTTTGGCCCTCACGGCCTTGTCCCTGGCGTACTCGGCAATACCTTTCGCCCCAACTGCCTCGGCCAAATTTTGCTTCAGGTCGGCGATGTCCTCTTGAGCAGCCCGCAGTTGGCCCTCGACATCTTGCAAACGCTTCGTTTGATCCCTGGCTTGTTTCGTAGCAGTGGCTAGGTCAGAGGCCGCGCTATCTCTAGCCCTTGTCCTCTCCTCCAAGCTTTCAATTGCATTCTTGAGATCTGTTTCAAATCTCTTAAGGGTACTCGCAGCCTTCAGGAACTTGTCACGCTCCTGCCCTAAAGCGTTGCTCTGGATGTCGACCTCCTCGTCTAGCCTGAAAACAGCCTGGATAGCCTGCCAACCAAGACAAATACGCCATTAAGGGAAAGAGAGGTGCTAGGCAATAAAATTCAAACAAAATAAACAAGTACCAGAGGTCCTACCCTGCCCAGGTATCTCTTAAGGTTGTAGGCAATCTCTTGCCCCCTCATACTCCCAAGCTTAGCCATGTCGACGGGGAGGAGAAGGGACCTCTCCAGGGCATCGTCTACACGAGCCCCCTCGCCTCCTCGGAAATCCCGGAGAGTAGAGTCATCCATCAAAGGTTGTCCATAGAGCATGGCAGCGGGCAGCCAGGCTTGGGGCTCGGACTGCTAAACGATTTCTTGTCCTTTACGCTGACCACCAAGCCTCAATTGTTTAGAAGGTCGACGGGCTTCACCTTCCTCTGGAGAAGAATGGGATCTGCCCCCATCCATTGGGTCTTTGCCCTTAGAAGGCCTTTTTCTTTTTGGATCGGAGGACTTAGGCCGAGAGTTCGAGATTGGAGGGATGGAGGACGACCTGGTCTGCATAGGCAAAGGCTTGGGCAGAGGTAGAGGAGGTTTGGGCTGTGACTCCCTCGGCACACCTTTCCCAGACTTGCCCTCAAGCAGGTCAAGGAGGCTGGTTTGGGGCTGTCTCTTGGAACCCATCTTCCTCTGAGTACCAACCCTTGAGGGTTGAAGATCGGCTTCGGACAAATGGGGGTCTCCCAAATCACCAGAGGGATCCTCAGACTGATCGGCTTGGTCAAATGCACCAAATTCGTCCTCAAACGAGCTTAGTTCGACCACTTCTCCCCCTTCTCCCAGCTCCTTTATTCGGCCTGTACTGCTTGATAGGATGAGGAAGAACCTGCCAACGGGATGCCCTCCGGAATAGAAGTTCCTTCGGAAAATGAAAACCCATCCTCTACGACGGTGATTTGCCTAAGCCGAGGATCACGAGCCCTGATAATGTGTTTCGGGACCGAAAATGACTTCTGGGCTGGATTACATCCGAGGATTTTATGGGCGGCTCTAACCTGGTTATCGGTCTCGTTCAGGAAGAGCTCCGCCCTAAGAACGGCTTCTAAGTCCTGCTTGTTAACCAGGTGAAAATGACGCGCGAAGGCGTGCAGATCTGCAAAAAGAGAAACAAAACTCCTATGATCAATCAAACAAAGAAGATATACGACCAAGAAAAAAGAAAAGAAGTTAGACCATCTCCTACTTCGAGTACCCTACCTCGTTCTCCCTCTACTGTCGGGCAGTGAAGACCGTCGTGCCACTCCCCTGACACAATGAGAAAATCTTGGATCAACCTCTTACTAGAATAGGGGAGGCACTGGATAAGCCGAACCCTATCGTCCCTTGTCTTCATAGAGTATGACTTACCCTTCAGGTGCTAAAGATTGTAGCACCAGTTCACATCATGGTGGGTTAACCTCAACCCCATCTTCTCATTCAGGACGTCTACGCACCCTAGTATCCTAAACATATTAACGACGCATTGGGTGGGAGCTAGCCGAAAATGCCTAGGGTAACCGCTCATCACTAGCCGTATAGGGATTCTCATGCCTCCCTATACGAAGGCTACTATGGGAATCACAACTTCACCTTCGTTCCTTTTAGTGTACCACTCTCCTTCCTCGCAATACCTTAAGCCGACATTATGGGGTATCTCATAATTGGTAATGAATTTCTCTATCATCTCTTCAGACTCAACTAACTTCTTAAATTTATCCATCCCTAGTAACGACTTAAAGACCTGAGAGAGAGAGAGAGAGCAAAAGAGAAAAAGGAATTAGAGAGAAGTTTGTGCTACAGAGAGAAGGAGACTTACAGAAATGGGGCGATTCTCCTCGGATAGACTCTTTATGCTGAAAAGGAGCACTGGTCAGTGTGGAGATTGGACCAGATTTAGAGCGTGCGTGCCGAAGTTCTTAAATGTACAAATAAGGAGACCAAGCGGTTCAAATGAGTATTTATATCCCCAATTAAAATTAACCAGGCGGAACTTCCCACCCATAAAGGTAGGAAATCCCCACCGATTGATTGCCATCACACCGTTGGACGTGGGGAACATGGAGCCGCAGAAAATTTAATGCAAACGCGCGCCGAATATCGAGGCACCAGAAACGTATATTGGGCAGGCAAAAAGACTCCAACGCTGATGTCGACCGATGTTGGGCGAATCATGAAAAAGGCCCGGGGATATCAAAACCCTCCTCCCTGTCCGAGGATACGGACAGCAGGATTTTGAGGGGCTATTGTGGGGCTTGAAAGTTTGATAGCCTCAGCCCATTTTACATCCGGCCCAAGGCCCATGCCGAGGATGGAGAATCGCCCGAGGATACTGTATAAAGGCCTCAGCTGTAAGGACCCTGCCGAGGATGACCCTGTCCTCGGTGGACCGAGGCCAACACCAAGTGGGGGAACAAGCCCAGGACAGGTTATCACCTCCACAATAAATACGCTCAACTAACTCTCCGACCGCACTAATGGAGATGTGACTCCTGGACAGGGCAACCTTGGCCACTACAAATCACATGATTACTGATAACGCAGTTGATGGAACGGACGGTCAGAATGGAAGCGCATGGATGATCAACAGGTGGAAGAAAGAGATGGTGACAAGAGGGCTATATAAGGGGAACCAACAAAACAGTGAAAAGGAGGGGGGACCTCGGTCAGGATCCTCAGATCGGTGCCGAGGAGAGACGTTGAGAAGTAACTTTGGCACGCCGGCCTTCAACGGATGCGAGTCCTGTTTTGGGCGTTGTTCATTTGTTAGGGCTTAGTTCTTGAACTCACTCTCTAAAAATGTATTGTTTGGACTTATGGGATGAATTTCCTTTTGATTTACGAGGGTTTTTCCAAATTGAGTCCTTACATATATATATATATATATATATTTTTTTTTTTTTGTATACAAGATATAATTTTACTCTAGCCTAATATAAAGTGTATATATGTATGAAACTTCCTTGTGGAGTGACCATCGCACCAAGGGTGTGCGGTGGTTTTAAACCCTATATTAGAATCTTCACACATTATATTTTCTTTAAATGGTAAAAAAAAACTCCATATAGTTTCATATACAAACACAATTAAAGTAAATGTTAGTTAATAACTCTTATAACTATCAAATTTCAAATTTAGACATAAAATAAAAGATAGAAAAAAAATCATATTATGTCAAAACTTTTTCATGCAATGCATTAGTTACTAATTAGTGTGTTTATATATATTATAGTTTTTTTTAACCTCTTTTTTCCCCATTCTTTTGCAAGAAGGTGTGAGGAGTCCATATAAAAATCTTTATTAAAAGATAACAACCTCTTAGCAAGAGAGAGTAACCACTTATTGCAAGGACATGAAGATACTTAAAGCAACCATAACTTCTAGGACACAATATAGTACATGATGTTGGAGGACACAATATAGTACACGATGTTGGAGAGAGAGAGAGAGAGAGAGAGAGATTCATATTTTCATTACCTGGTAAATTTGGATTTGGACCTCATATTGTTTTCCTCGTTTTTGTGATGTAGGTTGAATAGGTGCACCTAATTCGTACCTTGGGTTAATTTGTACAAACCCAGAGCAAATGAGATTAATGCAACCTGTCTTCTGGTATGCATCCATCTAAGCAAAAAAATTAAAAAGAATAAATTAAAATCTATTCCTAACTAATTAATATTAGTTTCTAGAGGAAAACCAAGATTGTTGGTGTTTTATACTTCTATTTGTTGTCACTTGTCAGTGGCAGCTCCAAGAATTTTGTTTAAGGGGGTCATTACAAAATTTTAATAAAAAGAGAACCTGAATATATCTTGTTATTGAAAAATAATAATAATAATACATAAAGTTTTAGAATTTTATTCTACAAGTTTTTAAATTTTGAACGTTACATGATAGTTCATTATGAATATCTATTGCCAATATGGGTAGCTATGAGTCTATGATCATTTTATTTTGTTAAGTTTGTCTAACTTTTTTATTTTTATGCAGTTGTTATTATCTATTTGACTTTGTTTTCATAAAAATATTTTAGACTAAATGACTAATCTCAACTCATTAGCTCCATATTAATTATTGATGCACACAATCATACTTATTCAAACATAAATTATACACTACATGTCTACTTAACCAATTAAATGCTTGAATAATCATTAACTTTACAATTGTTTTCTTGAATTTTACTAACTTTATTACAAAAAGTTATTATAATATGATAACAATTATACACACACATGTAAAAAAAAAAAAAAAAAACACTCTTTATTCTTAAAGTCGAAAATACTTGCAATAAAGATGTACAAAATTTAAGTCAGAGTGTGCAAAAAATATATTTTTAAAAATAAATTAAAGTATTAAGCTATAAAAAAAAATTATATATAGGTTTTTCTTTTGAAGTCAGGGGGTTCATTTGAACCCCTTGGATATGCTTTAGCGCCGCCCCTATTTGTTTTATATTGAAAACTCACAATTTTTGTTTTGATAAATTTGATTATTATAATGGAGGAGGAGAGATTCGAATTTGGATAGTCTCATTTGAAAACACCAAAATGTATCAATTGAGTTACATGCCTCTTTATGAAAACCCACACATAAAGTATCAAAAATATAATTGAGTTGCCATTTCCCCTCTTTGGCTTAGCAAAAATGTACTTACAGTCCATCGTATAAATAATCGAGGTTGTGAATCATTGAATAACTTTGAGTTGACCTAGAAAAAGAGGAAACGATATTACCAAATCTTGAGAAAAAAAATTTGTGACTAATACTATGCACTTTACATATCTATTAGAAAATAGGGTTAATGATTTGTTTAATGAACCAACCATCCATCCTACTTCAATTAGGGGTGGTAAAATAAGCCCAAACCCATTTGCCTACCCAAACCCGTCCACTCTAATTGAACCCAAACCCACCCAATTATTAGTTGAGTTAAATGGGCATCAACCCAATTAAACCCAATAATTATTGGGTTTTAACTAAAAACCCATTGAGTCCCATTTAACCCAAAAATAATATACCCAAATTCAACCTAGCCCTTAAAAAAAAAAGAAAAAAAGAAAAAAAGAAAAAGAGAAGCCCTCAGACGTTTCAGTTTTCAGATTTTCATTTTCCTTCCTTTTCCTTCATTTTCTCGGCATCTAAGCACCTCTCTCTATCTCTCTCGCTTGCCTTCTCTCTCTTTCTCTCTCTAGCTCTCATCTAGAACTCATGGAATCCATTGGTGCTTGAGCTCGTCAAGGAAGTTATTGTGGCCGACATTGTCGTTGGCGGTGGTGGAAACGATGGCTGGTCGTTTAGAAAGGACTGTACGGATCTGATGCGGAGGATTTCGCTGCTCACGCATTTGCTTGAGGAGATCAAAGAGTTTCGTGCTCAGCCGATGGATGATGCAGCGTTGGCGGCGTCAGCGACTTCTGATGATGTGGATGTGGAGTCGTCGTGGTTGTCCGATCTTGTTGGGGCTCTCCGAGCTACTAAGCGGCTTTTGTCTCTCACAGGGAACTTCCGCTCCAAGAGCTCTTCCATGGGTTTCATGTTATTCTTTGTGTGTGCATGTGTTTGTATGTAGCATCTGTTTGGTTGCTCGGAAAGTGAGAGAGAAAGAAAAAAGAAAGTTTCAAGTTTCGAAAATATACTTGACGCATTAAAAGCAGTAGAGTTGAGTTTGAGACTGGAGTTTTTTTTTTTTTTTTTTAATTTTTTAATTTGAATATCACATTCTGGATTTTGTTCTGTTTTGATAATTTCCTGCATTTTCTCGGCAAACAAACGTAATGTTTGTGTGAATTGTCATGGAATTTGCTTGCTTTTATTTTTTTGGAAATTTAGATCTATGATATAGGGTTTTTTTTTTGATAGTGAAAATGTGGGTTTTTACTTTAATGGCATTTGAGTAATTTTAATAATTGGGTAATTGGGTAAGTTGGGGTTTACCCATAATAATTGGGTTGGGTTGGATTTGGGTTAGAAATAATTAGTTAAATGAGTTTTAATGGGTAAATGGGTTTTATATGCCCAACCCAATTATGCCCACCCCATACCCACCCAAATCCACCCATTACACCCCTAACTTCAATACTTTCAAAACCATCGTTGGGGCCATTTTTAATCCAAATTTGAGCAGTAGTGTATTCATCAGGCGAATCAACTCTTGGATTCCAGACATTTATAACTCCTCTAGCACCCACAAAGCCATATCCTTTTGTAAAATGATATGCAGCCTGGTTCACAAGCATCACTAAACAATTAAGCTGAATTTAAAAGTAGGACCAATCTCAACATGAAAATTTTTATTAACTAAATGCAAAAATTAAATTAATTAAAAAAATCCAGAAATATTTTGATTAGAAATCACGAAATATTTTGGAACAAACTTGCATGTTAGATGCCTTTTTTTATTATTTATTTTATTTGTGGGGGGGGGGGGGAGCATAAGAATACACATGGTGACAAAATCTTTTTGGGTGAATTTGGGAAGAAACTTTGAAAAATAATGCATAATTTCCCATGAGTAAATCTTCAATGGAAAACCTTTACAAAGAAAAAATTATCAACTAATCACTAAATATGTTGATGCATCGATTTTAGATCTAGTATATATATGGTCAAAATCAAGTTATATCTATTGAAAATTTTTGTTTATATTACAACACTCAATAACTTTTTATGTGTATAACCATTTCATCTATAAAATGTTTATTTTTTTTTCTTGTAATTTAAAATTATTCACAAAATGGAGTGTTTATGATAATAAATAATATTTAATCCACATATAAAAAAACACATGTAATTCAATTGTGTTGTGCTGGTGTCCATTCGCACAAGTGCATATATTATTAATAGGCTCTTATAAAGTATAATTACAGAGTCGTTGGGTGGAGGAAAGACTTGGATTTTGCTGCCATTATTGCCACTACTTTTGTCATTTGTTGAATTTACAATAGAGGAAGTCCTGGTCCTTCCCTTCCAAGGTGCTCGAGGGAAGTAGCCCTTAATAATTCTTGCCTACTAATTCTACGAATGGGAATGGTTCCTGTGGGTTAGGATTTGTAGCTCAAGCTCAAAATAATAAATTTGTAGAGTGTGGGTGGTAGAGCTAGGTTGATTATAGAACTTAAACGGTTGATTACAACCTCCAAGTATAAACCAGCATAAAGATACACGTGAAGACGAAATGAATTGAAGTCCGAAGAGACTTATAATAAATTGAATAATGATTACAGTTCTTAGAGCTACAGTAAAGCCTTTCTTTTTTTCTTTCTTGTCTTTTTTTTTTCTTCTATCAGGAGCCCCTCTTCATTATATAGCATCCTTCCCCATCATCCCCATCGTCCACTTGTTCTTCATCGGTGTACTACTTGAGTGTATGTCATGTCATGTATATTTTTTAGATTTTTGTGAGTGGCGGTAGTTGAGGTTACACTGTTTATGGGTTTTCTTCACATAAATGTGGCCAGAAAAGTTGCTGCATGCATTTAATACGGTGGTAGCAGCTTTTCCTTTAGATATTTCTTCGCTCTTATCGTCTCCAAACATACCAGAGCTTATCTTTATCAATGGGTTTGCTAGGAAGATCATTTGGTCCTTCCACACATTTGATTGATCAGACTATTCGTATCGGGGAGTAAGACCTCTTCGGACCATTGGTGACCTCTTCGGATTGTATTCCTCGTTCATTTCCAGGTACCTTTCTTCCAGATGGACTCTATCTCAACCAATTCCTTCTCTTTAGACACACAGTAATCTTCAAATAGGGCCCTAGGCTCTATTTTGAGACAACTTCCACTTTTGTGCCTAGTTTGAGACAACACTTGCAGAGATGACTCGTTTTTAACACTAATGGTAGTGTCAAATGGAAAACCATTATTCGGTTTCATTTGCAAATTACATGAAGCATTATACTATATAGTGAGTATGCATGCAAGTTTAGTAAATTATTGGGGACAAGCAGGGAAATAAAATGAATAATATATAGTTGGGTCTAATTCTAGAAGTGCATTGAAGGAATTAAGAGTTTAAAAATGCCAAGAGCTTCGATTATAACTTCACAAAGGAATTCATAAATGACATTTTGTTGCATCATCAGAAAACACATACACACATGTTTTGAATAAATAATCTCTTATATGGAGAGATAATAAGGTTATGAAAGCAAATGTACCTGAATTATATGGTTTCTTAATGCAAGGTGATCAAAAGCAGGTTGCTTGTAGATGTCAACACAATCAATAATATCTCCATCTTCACTCTAGAAGAACCATAAATTCTTAGCAATACATGGTTAATAGCATTGATATCCTTTCTATTTAAAATGGATCCACTTACGGTTTAGATTAAATATTACAAATTTAATAGTGCACAATGTATCTAAAGAAATGTCATTTAAAATTTAAATAACGTGACAATCTATTTACAATTAGATTCAATGAGACTAACACAACACGGGGCACACTAGCAATGCTTGAAAAATTAGAATATGACACAGTGGAAAGACAACAGTTTATTAATATACATCATTAGGTAGATTTTATTTATTTATAGGCATACTTTATGTTTATTTTATATTTTCAAAATAAATAAATACTATCCAAGACTTTAGAAATATATCTAAAATTAAAATTAAAATTTATTTTCCTCTTAACACAATAAGAACACGCATGGATTAGTTTTGATGTGTTGAATACATGGACACAGAGAATTACAGAGTGTTTAGACTTGTGTTTTTTTAATGTATGAAAGTGTTTATACTTTTTATTATAAGAGGATAGAAGAAAGTTAGTAGAAAAATATACCTTAATACTTTTGATTGCTGGCTTGTTCAGAACCATCAATTTCCTGTCGACTTCTGATAAATTTTGTTTATCTTTAGTTTTCACATCTACACTACTCAAAACAAGAAAGGTTATGACAAACAAAAATATTAGAGTAATTCTTTTTCCCATACTCTCTTTCTCTATCTCAAACAAGCAAACAAACTAAACACAAGGAGAATATCAAGAAACCATGAGACATATATAGGCTAGTTTGACCTAGAGAAGGATAATATTAATTCTTAATGAAACGTTGCACAGTTGTCGATGATTGGGTCAGGGCGGAGGGAGGCTAGGGGGCCATGGCCTCCTTAACTTTTCAAAAATCTCTTCTGCCTCCTATATTTTTGGTAAAAAAAAAATGCAACTTATATATATATATATATATAGATATTTAAATAATGTCCTCCTTAGATTTTTTTTTTTTTCTAAGATATAATTCTTTGATACAAAAGAAAAATTTTATTATAATTTAATCTAAGTATATATGTGTATGAAACTCTTTCTTAAAAACTTAAAGGAGTACATACCCATAAAGATTTGAGCTCCGAAAGAGTTGGAGGTACCACCCAAACTATAAGTTAGGAAACAAATACCTCAAACTTATTATAGGTATAATGAGGATATATTTCCTTAAAATATAGATGTCTTTAATGAAGGAGTTATGACTCTCCTTCATTAATTTATAGATGTTTTTATCGGGTTAAGTTTATGTCCAGTGCACTAATGCGTTGGATGGAACCATGTTTGTCTTTATCAAACTAATACACCTAATTATTTACCTTAATTATTTATGCATTCTTATACCCTTTATCATATGTTTATATTTTAAACTAAAAATTTACATAATATGAATATAAAAATATGCATATTATTATATTAATTAGTTTTTTTTTAAATTAGTTAATATGTCTTTATTTTATTGCAATATAGAAATGAAAGAATTGAAACCGTGTAAATATCATATTATCCACATTCAAAATAATAATAATAATCTATCATATTAAATGTATGTTGTATCCTAATGTAGCTTTGATTAGTGTGGCTTTAAAATGTTCTTAATTAAAATGAGGGTGGCTTAAAATAAAGGGTTTGGTTAATGGGTGCCACAAGGGCATTTGTTAATGGATCATTTTAGAAAATTATTGATACCAATTTCATAAAAAAATATAAATATAAAAAGCTAAAAAAATAGTAGTTTTTTTTTCCCCCATAAAAAGTTTCTAAAAATATTTCCTAAACTAATACCCTTAAGGCATTTGTTTACTTTTTCCAAAAATAAAATAAGCCAACTTATTATTGGTAACAATTGTTTTAGGGAAAAATTACTAGATTCCCTAAGGGCATTGGTTTATGAAAAAAGCAACTAATATAAATTAATATTCATTTATTGTATCATTGAAGTGACACCAAACACAATTATTCTAGCAGGAATCTAGGATATATACTATAAATTCTGCTACATTAATTGAAAAATTGATTGTCATTAATCACAATAATATTAATTAATATTAATTTAATATCATTGAAGTAATACCAATCACATTTATATTAGTAGGAATCTAGGATACTATAAATTTTCTATTACATTAATTGATGGGCCACTAATAACAAAACTATTAATTTTTTTTTTTAATTTTCCAAAACTATTAATTAAGTACTCCCTTTATCCTAAATTATTAGTCCTCTATTCCATTTTGAGATGTCCAAAATAAAGTCTTTTTTCCAAAATTAATAAATAAAATTCTTATCTTACACTTTATGAAAATTTTAATTTATTATATCATTGAAGTGGCACCAATCACATTTATTGCCATGATTTTGTGTAAAACATCTAATTATAAAAATTAGATTATGAAATTAGTGGAGCACAAAATGATAACACTAGCCCCTTTGACAATGCATATGGCAATGACGTGTCATCTTTTGTAACTTCCTTCGTCCATTTGGCATGATATGGAAAAATAATGCCATGTGTCAAATAATTATTTGCACATGTTAATACTTTTCCCATGTGTCAATAATAAGTGAAAAAAAGGTTCTTAAATGCACATTATAAATTCCACCATTATAATAAATCCTTTAATAATATGTAATTAAATGCCATTATTAGCTCCTTTAAATTAAATACTCCATTAAATCTTTTTCTAATATCCTTTTTTTTTTTTTTGACTGAAGAAGGTAGTGTATCCTAATCTTCTTCTTTTTTTTTTATTTTTTTATTATATATATATATATATATATATACAAGATAGAATTCTACTCTAGCCTAATCTAAGTGTATATGTGTTGAAGCTCCCTCCTGGAGACTTGAACTCCGCCTTACCCCCCACACTCTACAAGCACTTATACTTGTGGAGTGACCATTGCACCAAATGCATGCGGTGGTGTGTATCCTAATCTTTAAATGTGCGTAAATGTATAATGTATTACCATAATAAATTACAAATGTGTCACGGAATTCAAATAGACAAAATTTTTTTCTTGAATCATTCTATTATATTACTACCATTTTTAATGCTATAATTTTGCCAAAAACATGCTTCAGGTTAAATGGTCATATGTTTCTGTTTTGCCCGACTTCAAGATGAGGTCATTTGTGGGTGGGGGGGGGGGGGGGGGTGGTGAATTAACTCCTTCATCTTGCTTGTTTCAAAGTATAATTTAGGCAAAAACACTATTTTGGGGTTACGGTTAATTTGATCCCTACATTTTAGTAGCAATCAATTTGGCTCCTATTATTTTTAAGTTACAGTTAATTTGGTCCATGCTGTTAATTTACTAACAAAAAATGCCTATGTGACAAATAGTTTGTCTTGTTGGCATACATGTGGCTAATAGAATAATATAAAATTAAATATTTAAAAATGCACCTAAGCATTTTAAATTTTTTTTTTTAAATCCATTTAAAAAAAAATGAAAAGATTAAATGGAAAATGGAAAGTACGACATAAAGAAAATATTAAAAAAAAAAAATCTTTGATTTATTTTATTTTCCTTTTCATCCTAGGACTTTCTTAGCTTAGATACAAAACACAATATCCAGCAATACAACAATCTGGACCAAATTTGTCCCCTTTGTTAAAAAGATGAGCACAGAGTTGTAAAATACCTATAATTCTTTTTTTCTTTTTACGTTTACTAAACTATCAAGAGTGGTTGTTCCACTTCCATAGTAGTTGTTGTTTTTTATTTATTTACTTTGGGTTGGGTTGGGGGTGGGGGTATAAAATTGTTTGTAACTTACTAGCCTATAGCGGTGGAGGACTTGATAGCCCATGATAAAGAGGGCAGAATTTGTAACAGACTTATTTCTGTTTAATATTATGAACTCCATGTTTCTACCCAAAAAAAAAAAAAAAGATACAACAATCTGAAACCAAACATTCCAATACGTAGCACTTTCTTTTATTTTCTTCTTCGCCTCTCTCTCTCACACATAGAAGCAAAAATCCAAATCTATTTTTCCAATAACTGTGGCTGAGCCTGGTGGAGCAAGAGGGGGGCATGGGTGGCTTCATGCGAGGATTCAACAACAGATGCCCAAGGGGAACCGTGGACACGGAGTACACCGCCATGGACAATGCGAGGAGGAGAAGTGGCTCTCATCCATTACGATAACTCAACGGAATAGATTTACCTCCACTCACTTCGTGATGGGTGATTGGGATTCGATATCGGCGGACAGATCTAGGCCTTGTGGTTTTGAATGCGTTGTTGGATTAGAAATGGCAAAACCGATTTCTGGTGGTTGGTTGGTTCAACCTTCAATGGTTTGGATATTGATGGTGGCTGTAAATGGTTAAATCTGGGGTGGTTTTGATAGTTGTGTGAAGTTGCTAGGAAAATAGATAAAAAGAGAAGAATATGAAAGAAAATTGAGTCTGTGTGGTTTTTTTTTTTTTTTTTTTTTTTACATGGATTTTTTAATTAAATGCTTAAGTGGCTTTTTATGTATTTAAATATTTAACTTTATATTATTATATTATCTATGTGTATGCCAACAAGACAAACCATTTACTACATTGACATTTTCCGTTAGTAAGTTAACGATAGAGACTAAATTGACTGCAACTTAAAAATAACATAGACCAAATTGACCATGACCCCAAAATATATGAACCAAAATGGTGTTTTTGTCTCTAATTTAATCCCCCGTTTGTTAACTATATAAGTATCCAAACATGTAGATATAGTTAGCCTTAACTTTGTTAATGTTTTTTATTTGATTCTTATATTTGGAAATAGTAATATAACTAGGAAGAAATAAAGAAAAGGAAAAGAAATGTTATATTTTACAATCCCAAAGTTTAAAGAATTTGTAGTCAAGAAAAAAAAATATTAATTGATAGACCAAATAATTATTGTCGTCCAGAAAAGCCAGCCCTGGACGAGGTGGAATATCATAAAGTCAGCAATTCAATGCCCAACAGTTACATATCAGAGATAAGACCGTTAGAACCTCCATTAAAGCCGAATTAAATAGGCCTAAGGTGTTACCAAACAAGCTTTCAAGTCACCATTCAAGGAGGACAAGGGCTAGTAAGGTGAGCCTATTTATAGGACTAACCCAACCCTAAACAGGATAGATGCACATTTATCATCTCTTACTCCAATCACCAAATTCTTTCTATTTTCCTAAGCTCTCTTCATTGACTTTATCATTGGAGACTTTGTGGTCGGCGCCACATCGGTGACCACCTAAGAGGATTCCCTTTCTTTTCATTGATCGTGCAGGAGGTTGGACGAGCTCATATTGGTTTATCTGGACAAACCCAACAATTGACGATTTTGACATCATCATTAATAAAATTGTTCCAATTTTTTTTTTCCACATATAATTTCAAAAAGAGAGCATGGAGGGATGCCGGGTGATTTTAGAAACGTGGAGGCAACAATGTGTCAAGTATCAAGTGATGTGGATGATGTGAAGAGGTTTAAAATGAGTTTGATGATAAATAGCTCCGACGATGAGTAGGAGGATATTCAAGATGGTGATGGGAAGGGAAAATTATTGTGTACTCACGGAGTACCATAAATGCATACTTCTTCCTCTCATATAAATAATGGGTCCCACTAATTAAATTCATGGTGGGACCCACCATTCATGTGAGAGGAGGAAATATGCATTTATGGTACTCTGGGAGTAACTAATAATTTTCCGTTTGGAAGTATATGAACAAATAAGGGCTAGGCTAATATTAGCACTTCTACTAATATGAGAATTTTCCTTATCAACAAATTTCCTTTATTAGAATTTTCCTTAACAATTACAATTTAATTGATGTAGTAGCCTAATAGGACCTATATTAGGAAAAGACTAAAACAATGGCAGAAGATCATTCGTTTCTGGCCATATTAGAATTTATTTGAAATCTTTCTACTCTTACTCTAAAGAGGATATCCATACTAACCTTACTTGCAAATGAAAGTAGTGAGATATATTGCATCGAATTTAATTCAACATTTGTCAACCCATCAATGTGAAATTGCGATCACAGTGGGACAATGACTATAACGGGAGTGTTGAGATGCTTTCTTATGATGTGGCAAACCAACAAATGATCCTCATCATCACGTTTTCCAAACAATTCCTTGTAGCTACCCAATTCAAAACTCATAGATTACTCTATTTTTAGGACTTGGTTTAGGTCTAAGGCATCTAGTGTACTAGACCCAATTAGATGATGGCATATGTCTAAAAGTGGATACATGTCATCATTTTAATGGATTTAGTACTACTAGACACTGGACTTAAGCCTGACCCCTACTTTTCATTACTGTAGGGATAATGAAAACCTACACTACACCAAAATAAGTCTACTACGGCAAGTGTTAATACAACAAAATTAGTATAGTGATATTAGAGACAATATTACTTCTACAAGTTAAAATTTGTTACAATAGTAACTTAAAAGTGGTAAATTATTGCAATAATTTATTATTATTGGTTGCAATGGAATCTTTAATACCTTATTGTATTGGGAAAATTTGTAGCAATAATTTAAAATAAAGAAATCATTGCAATAACTTGATATCAATTATTTTTGTAATAAATTACAATGCAATTTCAAAGTGATAGCTTATTGCAATGAATATGCCATTATAATAACTCGATATCAATTATTTTACAATCTATTGCAATGACAAACATGAAGCTGCAACAAAGATATCATTGCAATAATTTGATATCAATTATTTAACAATCCATTGTAATGACAAACATTTTATAATTATCTATTATACCAAATATTTTTTTTTATAAGTAACAAATAATAGGTGGTTAGTTGTTATTGGTTTGTTGTTAATACAAATCATGATAATAAAATTACATAAAGAAATTGGCCAACGACAGCAACACGCCTCCTTTTGGATTAGTCTAGAAAAAAAATGGAAAATACTCAGAAAATTAAAAACAAAGATAAAAAAAATACAAATATAATCTCAAATATTTATACCAAAGCTCTACAAATTCAAAGTTCACAAGATCAAAATCCCAAAACTTTTTTAGAAAATTATACTGAATATATCATTGCAATAAATTATCTATTACAATAAGCATGAAGTAATAGTTATACAAAAAAAAAAAAAAAAAAAAAAACCGACAAACTAAAAACTACAAAATAAAAAATAAATATGGATTGAAAATATAAATTACAATTCTTAAATTTTTACCCTAATCTCACTCTTCCTCCACTCAACCTCATCAAGCATCAACGCCTCCTCCATCATTGCCGGCTACCGCTGCTGCTGTTCTTTTCCTCATATCAGATCCGGACTATTGCTATTGCTGCTCCTCTTCAGATCCTTGATTACAGTCACACACGATAAATCTAAGAAATTTCTCTCCTCTTTCAAGTTCATATTTTTGTTTTTTTTTTTTTTTTGTTTTTTTGTCTTTGCCATATTGCTCTACCTTAGCCGTTAGCCCTCTACCCTCTGCATTTTTTCTATGAACTGTGGTGACTGTGTGGCTGCTGTATTTCAATATTTGTGAGTAGTGACTTTTTAGTTTTTATGGACTGGTATGTTGTGTCATGTGTGGACCGTAGACTAGCAGCTTGTGTTTAATTAACTACTGTGTAATTGTTTGTGGCTTTTTGTGATTATGTGGACTAGTTCTTTCAGTGTTTGTAACTTTTTTTTTTTTTTTTTGCTTTGGTTTTATCTATAAAGAAATAAAGTGGGACCAGGACAGTAGGATGTGATTTTTGGAATTGTGATAGTGAATCATTGTTTTGTTACTTTTTTGTGAGACCAATTGACCCAAGTCTTTGGTTTGATTGTTTTGGTTTTATCAAAAAATTTGTATTTGTCACTTTGTGTAATGTGGCTTGTAGGGTCTGTTTTTGTAGCCCAAGCCCAAAGGGTATGGGTTAAAGGCCCAACGAACCCAGAACAATGAATTTGTAGAGTGGGCGAAAGAGCTGGGCTGGTTATGAAGCACTGAACAGTTGGCTAGGTTACGTGCAGTGATGATAACATGAACTAATGCTCAGATAACTCCATGAATGAATATCCGAAGAGGTGTTTTATTGAGTGAACAGTGATTACAACATTCAGAGCTACAGTAGAGCTTTTCTCCCTCTTTCTCTCTCTTTTTGCCCGTCCTCCATTATCAGGGACCCTTCTTCTTTATATAACATCCCTTCCTATCATCTCCATCGTCCACCTGTTCTTCATCCGCGCATCTACTCAAGTGCATGTCACGTCATGTGTCTACTTTAGTTCTTTGTGAGTCCCCCCCCCCCCCCCCCCCAGGTTCAAATCCTGGTTCCGTCCCTGGTAATAGTCTATTACTGCAAGATATTCAAAGCAGTAATTATTTATTGCAACAACATATATATCATTATACCAAAATTGTCATTAAAATATTTAGAGTTTAGTGCAATGAAATTTTTTGTTGCACAAATTTATTATCTCAAATTTTATTGCAATACTTCGCATAAACTATTGCAATAATTTTTGTTATTATTATAATAAAGATTTTTTTTTCTTGTAGTGCTAGTGCCGAAGGTGGTCCAATCCTTGACCCCCGTCTAGATGACAATGTTTTAGGATCCAATTTGTTTGAGTTCCCAAGGCCATTTGTAACCTGAATAGACCTGAAGGAAAAGCTTCTTAAGATCACTGATGTGAACATGGTTGAATTCCAGAAAGCTACTCCACCAATTTTTATGAATAGCTTTAACAATAAGCTTGGTTTTGCTACAAGAGTGAGGTTGGGCAATCACAAGTATAAGTTCTCATGGATGAAAGGGCAGCTATAAGTGATCAAGTCTCCAGGAGGGAGCTTTACACACATACACTTAGATTGCTAAATGATGATTCAAGAGGTGCAACACCTTAAATGAAATGTGTAGAATGAGTGAATAATTACATATTAGGTGCTCCGATATGATTCTCAAAAAAAGAAAAAAAAAAAAAAAAAGAGGAGGTGTTATGTTATGAATGATTACTTGATTAATTCCTTGTTTAACAATGCTTGATATGGATTGGAATTTTTTGCCTTAATCTTATTTGACTTGGCACTCTAAAATAATTGATATCAAGTTATTGCAATGATATCTTTGTTGTAGTTTCGCGTTTGTCATTGCAATAGATTGTAAAATAATTGGTGTCAAGTTATTACATTGACATATTTATTGCAATAAGCTATCACTTTGAAATTTTCGTTGTAATAAATTTCAAAAATAATTGATATTAAGTTATTGCAATGATTTTTTTATTTTAAGTTATCGCAACAAATTTTCCTAATGTAGTAAGGTATTAAAGACTCTATTGCAACCAATAATAATAAATTATTGCAATAATTTACCACTTTTAAGTTACCATTGCAACAACTTTTAACTTGTAGGTGCAATATTGTTTTAGGGCAATGTTAGTCGAACAACATGAAAGGAGAGAGAGATCATAGAGAAATCAATTTCCAGTTTTAATTTCTCCTTGTAGAGGTATGAAAATATTTGGGTTAATGTCTAAATATTTTGCCAATCTGCTAATTAACTGGCTACTCGTTATCAACTCAATTTCTATTTCCCAAAGAAGGCCCTAAAAGCTTTGGCTATTAGTCCAATTTTATTGGCTTTCATGGACAGTGGTTCTTACCTGCTTACCTCACTTTCTACGATGGATCTCACTGTAAAGAGAGCACTAGATTTGCAGTTTTTGTTCACAACTCCACCATGGATAACTCGATCTTTTTGTTTGATAAGGTTTTCACCATCAAGGTATTTCTCCTTTTCCTTTTGCTTTATTATTATTATTTTTGTATATATTTTCTGTGTTATCTATCATATGATGATGTATAATTAGCACTCAATCTCCCATTAATTCTTTCATTAGAATCGAAATACCAGAGGTTGAGTAAGCAAGCACATGATGCTCAAGCACTTGCAAATGCTTTGCCCCTTGGCTTTAACTTGGAAAGACCCTATCCAACCATACAGATCAAATTGCAAGCACCATCCGACGTTGATTTTGATGGAACTCTTCAAATGGATGATTACTATGAGGGATCTGAACTGGGGACTTACAAGTGGATCTTCTTTGACAACCTAGTTCTCGAAGGGCTCCTTGCGATTGGGGATTTCAGAACACGTCACATGATTTATTTCTGCTTTTGTAGGGAGGGAAAAAACCTAATGCTGAAGGCTTTCTTTTGTTCAACGCCTAAAAGAGCTTGCGGGGGAAACCAAATGGGTTCAGCTTAAGAGCATTCGTATAACACAAACTGGCCTCAACACCAAACTCATCATGTTTAGTGATGTGAACTTGGGTGCATTTCGGGATGTAGCTTCAGGTAATTTTTTGTATTGCGTTAACAATGGTCTTAGTTTTGCTACAATAGTTTGCATTGGCAATGTTGAGGTAGCTGGAGAGTACCGACCCAAAGCTTGCCAAACGAACATGCCGACTGATGTTGTCCAATTTTGTAACAGATATTGTAGTGTAGCTAAGGTTATCGTCCCACCAAGAAAAGAAAAACAAGAACATGTCAAAAGCACCAATAATATATAGAAAAACATGATTGAAACTTAGGAAAAAGAAAGTTTGGTAAAATTCAATAATTAAAATCACTAGGGCGTTAGGTTTTGTCCACCAATATTGTTAAGCATCCACTACCAATCCAATTTAGTACACAATCGGGTAAGTAAACACATAAACTATCAGATTGGAAGATTTAGAAATAAGCTTTATTAATAGAACTCTCTTTGGTAGATTATATTCATCAACTGTTCCAACAATTTAGTTTAGAAAATAATAACTTTGCTAGAAAAAATCAAGAACATTAAATATCCTAGAGGCAATACTATTGCAAAAGTAATATCTACCAAAATTACCACATTTACTAGAGAGATTATAAAACCCTATTCTAACTCTTTCAAGAATAGACTTATAAAAGAATTAGAAATCAAATATCAATCTAATAAAACAATTATAAAAAGAGAACAATTGATTTCAATAATCAAAATGTGAAAAACATGTTTTGATTGAATAGTGGACAACTTACAACATTGGAGATTCACCCTTAACCCTAGCATAGGTTCTTAAACTTCCAGAGAAAATAAATCTCTCAAAAGTTGATGAAAAATAAGGTTTTCTAGCTAGCCACCAAAAACGTGGTTGCCCTTGTATTCCTTTAATATTTATAACATTCAAAACCCTAAAACACATGCTCCCCAAAAAGGAAAATATAAAATGTCAATTCCCGTTTTTCAACAGTGGGATGGGTCAACTTTTAAGTCAGTTTTGGCCTTGAATACGGAAAAATATGGAGTTATGATCAACTACAAAGTTTTAGATCTTCAAGTTCTCTTTCCGTAGCCATAAGAATCAAGTCAATTCAATATCAGAATAAAAAGATATGGCCAAAATACCAAAACTGGTCAGAATATTTCCATGCCATGCCAGGATTTTTTCCATCTTTGGCTCAAACGAATATCTCTCTTTCTTTTTATGTTTCCACACATCTTTGACGTATTAAATTCTTCAAAAGCCACTTCTCAATTGATCTTCACCCTTGGATTCTCTTAGCTTCATGTCTGCATGCTTAACTCATTAGTTTAAGTCTCTTACAAGAGAAAAATATACGCAATGAGTATATGTTAGAGAAAACTTGCACAACTCTCATATTTACATGTATGTGTGAGAAAAAAATACAAAATAGATGTGATAGTGCCTACCAAAACCAAGATAATATTGTATTTTTAAGCTATTATCACCGATTGAAAGGGATGTCTACATAGAGTGTAGCTCACACTTCAATCAGAATCTTGAGATTTTCCAAATGGCAAAATAATATTTTTTTTGTTCACCAAATGGTAGAGCAAAAGGCCCGTGTTTCAATTTCGACACGGTTGGTAGGAAATACTACTTCAAATTAGTGTTTTATTTACTATTATTTCATTTTGGGTTTCTGATTTTATTCTTTTTTTTTGTTTTTCCATTGCCAGAGATGGATCAAGTGTGATGTAGTATGGTGTTGTGCTGGTTTGAATTGCTGAAGTGAAGCGATGATGAGCTTATGGATGTCTAAAGTTGTAAAATACTTCAATCTAGTAAGTAACGTTTTATGTTGGTCTGTACTACCTGAACTACTTTAATTAGTCACTCTAGTGTGCTTATTTAGTTTAACTTTTTATTATGGTGTGTACTTAAGATCCAATTTAAGTGCTTGGTTAATTTGCTGATGATCTTAACTATTATCACTCCACAACCGAGAACAATCCAGCAGAAGCAGAGGCCCTCCGTGTCCTCTCTCCTCGGGTATTTCCTTTCACCCCATGCTTCCGGGTAGGCGCAGTAGGAGGAGGCTGAACATTTGGAGTTGGGGTTTGGACTTGGGCAGTATGGGGTCTACCCAACACCTCGACAAGGGATACATTTCACCTTTGGAACGACATATCTAGAGGGACGCCTTCGATGGGATCTGTTTCCTCGGCTATAAGATCCTCAGATGGAACACTTTTTGACTCCCTTCTCCTCCTTTTTAACGACTAGGCGGCAGGAATGGCTACCATAACACCGAGGTCGTCTGGGGTAAATGGTGGAGGTGAACAGCTTCGCTGGCCCGACGAAGTGATGTGCTCGATCCGAACTTGGGAAAGAACGTACCCTTTGATGTGGATGTCGATAAAAGGTAGCTGAGGATCTTCGGCCTTGATCACCTTAAGAGCGTTTTGGAAGCTCCAGTACACGAGGGTGTGTCTGAGAATAAGATGTGCCGCCCGCAGCTAACTATTGGAGTGCAATTAGATTGAAGATCGAATGTTGAGATCAGTGGAGTTAATCAGCTATCTGTTCTTCTTGAAGGAAAAATCAGTTTCAAAGTGAAACGGTAGAGTTAGCAAAACAAGCCTAGTATTAGGCCGAGACATTGGATGTTAAAAAATACACTCCTAAACTCACTGACCTGCTCTACCCCAGGATATCGGGCAAGGCAACTCGTTGGGATGCCTGTTCTCCGTGATCACAACAAAGTCTCTCTTTGTCTCCTTGTCATAACCTGGGAGGCATGAGATCAACCTCACCTCCCCATGCCTGCTTTTAAGATAGAAACCTGATGTTTTAGAGCTATCTTGTCAGTTATATACAAAGTTGATATAATGCTTGATGAGATTGAGCTCAAGCCTCCTAATGAGCTCAACTACACTACTAATTACTCTAAAAATTTTTGGGGTAAACTAAGTGGTGGAGCCAGAATTTTGGTCTAGGGGATAAGATTAAAAGACAATATTAAAAGAAAAAATAATTTAAATATATTAATCCATAACAGTAACAAAGTAAATTTTAAATAAACAATTGTAATTACAAGTATATGTTTCATATTGTTAAAAGAAAGAAACAAAAATAATCAATTCATAATTACTAATAGTTGAAAGAAGAGATTAATGTAAATACATAAAGTTCATACATCTAATTTGATTCCTTAAAACAAATTAAGAAAATAAATTCATCTAAAAGTTTATTTATTTATTTATGAAAACTAAAAATATTTAAGAGTATAGCAAATACTTTTAAAGTTGTATATATGTCTCATTGTCTGATTGCTTCTTAAAATATGTAAAATTCAACATTTATTTCTCTATCCTTCTAAGTATTTAGAATTTAAGTTTATAACAAAAATTCAGATTTTGAAACTGTAAAATAAACATGTAAAAACATGGTACAAAATTTTATGAAAACTAAAAATATTTAAGAGTATAGCAAATACTTTTAAAGTTGTATATATGTCTCATTGTCTAATTGCTTCTTAAAATATGTAAAATTCAACATTTATTTCTCTATCCTTCTAAGTATTTAGAATTTAAGTTTATAACAAAAATTCAGATTTTGAAACTGTAAAATAAACATGTAAAAACATGGTACAAAATAAAAACTAAGAAAAAAAATGATATGAGGGTTAGGACTTAGGCATGCTAAGGGAGCTTTATCCCTTATTTTTGGTCTATTTCTTTAAGGTGGGAGAGGGGCTGCTTTTTTTTAATTATTTTTTTACTAGAGAGGTCAAAGTGTCAAAATCTTTAAGAACATATAACCAATACAGTAATTATAAGGCATTTTTTTACAGAGTTAGGGGGGATAAGTGCCTCCCCTCCCCCCCTCCCTTGCCCCATGTTGGCTCAGCCCTTAGGTACCCTGGTCGGGACATATGCCAAAATGTCTCAAAAAGTTAGTAAGAAGCTTACACATTAGGATTCTAACCCCCCCCCCCCCTCTCCTCTCCTGTCTATGAATGCAAATATACGAATGATCACAATCTCTATTCCTCTCCTAAATCTACATAGTCATCAGGACAATAACTCACCTTAACGTTATCAAGGATCCCGTAGTTGGCCCTAAATACAGCTAACCTCTTAGGGGGATCAACTAAAGATCTAAATCTACCCATTCTACTACCGAAAGTGAAGAAAAATAAGAGCAAACTGGAAGATTGAAAAAATTGGAGAGGAAATTTACCTAGGCAAAGAAAAACATGAGCTGGGCACCTCGAGAATGATAAACTTTCTCAATGGTTAAACTCTCTCTCATAAACGAGCAGAAGAAATGAAGAAATGGGAACCCAGAAACTGACCTAGGTTCCCTCTTTATATAGGATTAAGACGAATGGGAAAAGAGGCCATGGCTCTTGGGTTCCCGCACCTTTCCAAAGCCCTAGAGTGACATCTGGCTGTCCATTTGGATACGTGTAGCACATCAGAGATAGGGGTGAAGGGTTGTGTAAGGAGCATTTAATGTAAAACTACGCCGCATTCTAATAATGGCAATTAATGATGATCCCACTCCTTGAGCCACGATCCCCACTTCATCATAAATGAAGAAGACATTGTGGGGCTATTATTTGGGCGGGGGGGGGGGGTTGTTGGAACACAGCTGTCCTATAGACTTTGGGCCGAAGAGGAAAGGATGATGAGACATTCTCGAAATAAGACCTCAACCTAGGTCCCAACTTAGAAAAGCCCAAGCCCAAGAAAAGAGTTCATTTGAACCAACTACTAAGGAAATCTAAGAAATTGGTGTACTCTGAGATACAATGACCAGACCAAGAAGAGATCAACAAATTCACCAAAGATGTGACTTCAGTTCCCTTTTCTCGAGGAATGCAAAGAAGAAAACATAGAGCCCAATGTAACAGTCACCTCCGCATTAATTATATCTTCCTACCTAATGTCAGCCTTATTAAATGCTGAATGACTAGCCTGAACAATGAAGACATTTCAAAATTCTGCCTTCATGATCAAGAAATGGGGGGTTGTTGGAACACAGCTGTCCTATAGACTTTGGCCGAAGAGGAAAGGATGATGAGACATTCTCGAAATAAGACCTCAACCTAGGTCCCAACTTAGAAAAGCCCAAGCCCAAGAAAAGAGCTCATTTGAACCAACTACTAAGGAAATCTAAGAAATTGGTGTACTCTGAGACAATGACCAGACCAAGAAGAGATCAACAAATTCACCAAAGATGTGACTTCAGTTCCCTTTTCTCGAGGAATGCAAAGAAGAAAACATAGAGCCCAATGTAACAGTCACCTCCGCATTAATTATATCTTCCTACCTAATGTCAGCCTTATTAAATGCTGAATGACTAGCCTGAACAATGAAGACATTTCAAAATTCTGCCTTCATGATCAAGAAATGGCAGGAGGGGAGTCTGATGGGACAAGTATCTCCATAAATCCAGCTATCAGATGCACAACTGGAGAGGGAGAAGGGGGAGGATAAAAGGAGGAGGGAGCCAACAAGATGGGGGATCCAAAAAATTTGCAAAGAATAACAAGAGAGAGAAAATAGTGAAAGCAAGAGCTTGTATTTTCTATTAGATTCTTTATTGGTACCTCGGGAAACTAGTTTTTATTAAATAAAAAAAAAAGTATCTATTTTTACTTTATTTGGCTTTGATTAGCTATCTAATTTCCCCATTGTGGAATTATATCCCTTTTTATTATAAATTATTTGTGTTGATCAAGAACTCAAGTACTGTTCTCATAGTTTTGTGTTTTTGACCCCACATACACTTATATTTATCGCTTCTATATTGAAAATTCACACATAAAGTATTAAAAAAATGATCCAGAATGCCGTTTCCCCTTTTTGGCTTAGTAAAAATGTTCTTACAGTTCATCTTATAATAGCTATCTAATTTCCCCATTGTGGAATTATATCCCTTTTTATTATAAATTATTTGTGTTGATCAAGAACTCAAGTACTGTTCTCATAGTTTTGTGTTTTTGACCCCCACATACACTTATATTTATCGCTTCTATATTGAAAATTCACACAAAGTATTAAAAAAATGATCCAGAATGCCGTTTCCCCTTTTTGGCTTAGTAAAAATGTTCTTACAGTTCATCTTATAAACAATCAAGATTATGAACCACTCAATAACTTTGAGTTCACCTGGAAAGGAGAAAACAATATTACCAAATCTTGACTCCAAAAAAAATTGTGACTAATATTATGTGCTTTAAATATGTGCTAAAAAATAGGTTTATTATTTTGTTTAATGAACCAACCCTTCTATACTTTCAAAACTATTCAGGGCCACATTTAAGCCAAATTTGAGCGGCAGTGTGTTCTCTTGCGATTCAACTCTAGCACCAATGTTGGACCTCAGACATCTATATTTCCTCTAGCACCAATGTAACTATATCCCGTTGTAATAAGATATGTAGTTTGGTTCACAAGCATCACCAAACAAATCAGCATAATTTAAAATAGGATAAATTTCAACATGGAATTTTTATTAACTAGTTGCAAGATTTCCATTATTTAAAATAAAATTTTCAAAAAAAATTATAAATATTTTGATTAAAAATCACGAAATCTTTTAGAACAAACTTGCACGTTGGACGCTTTCTCTTTTCTCTTTTATTTTTTTATTTTATTTTTGGAGCAGCCTAAGACTAGACACGGTGACAAAACCTTTTTGGGCAATCGGGAAGACATCTTTACAAGATAATACATATTTTCCCCAAAAAAATATCTTCCATAGAAAATCTTTATAAAAATTCAAAATCATTCACTGATCAGTAAACACGTTTGCATCCGTGTTTAAATTTATATACACACATATTATTAGTCAAAATCAAGTTACACGATATCTTACAACTGGAATCCCTCTTTTTTCCGATCCAGTTCCTCCACCACCGCGAACCCCTATTAGATTCAGGCATGATACATTTTTTAGTTATTGGGAGAGCGCAAGTACTTTCTTTCGGATCCAGGAAAAGGCTCTCAGATATCTTTTTTCCTTTTGGAAAATACAGAAGCGAAACAATCAACCTATTGATATTAGAAGAGCCAAAAGAGTCTTCCAATGTATCATTTTTGGGTCCAATGAAATTCATAGGTATAGGAAGAAGTCCTGTCAAATAGATATTTTTTCTTTCGACCTTCGATTGTTAATACTAGTTTAAATCTTTGTTAATATTATAACACTCAATAACTTTTTGGATATGTTTGATACACTGTAATATGCTTTGTAATGTTATAGCTATTCCTTAAGAATAACAATTCTGTTATTTGGTTGTGTTTTTATTACAAGTAATAACCATTCATTGGGAATAACAATTTTTTAAAATGAAGAATAACTATTTCTTAACCTGCATAATAAATACAAAAATAAAAATTCCTAAAAGATCCCAAACACCAATCTCTCTCTCTCTCTCTCTCATGAATCAATTCACAATTTTTTGGCTTCATTATTCTCCATGTTACTTTTTTTTTTTCCTACTATTATTCTTAGTACTGTTAGTTCTACATTCAAAGCTCAATGATGTGAAAAGAGTCAAAGGAACCCACTGTGCTAGCATGCTCTTGGTTATGATTTGGTATTAAAATCTTGAAAATTATAAATTGTATTTAGTTTTTGTATTGTTTGTGTAGGGTCGCGATTTGTAGCCCAAACCCACAAGATATGGGATGTGAGCCCAATAAGCCCAATATAATGAATTTGTAGAGAGTGGGTATTAGAGCTGGGCTATTTGCAAATTGGACAACGGCTAATAAGGATTTAAAGATGAAAAAACACGAAAACACACTTAAAGTTGATGAAATTAGTGTCCGAGGAGATGGGTTATAAATTGAAACAATATTCCTGAAAGATAATAGTCCTTAGTGCTATAGTAATTCTTTTTCTCTCCTGTTTCCTTCTATTCTCCCGATCCCCCTCTAATGGGAGGTCTTTTACATTATATAATTTCCTTTCAGGCCATATTGATAATACACTTGTTAATCATCTAAGCCTTCACTCGAGTATATGTCCCATTAGGCATCTTCTTTGGCTCTATGTAAATAGTGGTGGTTGAGACTGCATTGTTCAGGGATCTTCTCCACATAAATGTGGCCAAAAAAGTTGTTGCAGTGTATTTAATGCAGTGATCTATTCTCCCGATCCCCCTCTAATGGGGGTCTTTTACATTAGATAATTTCCTTTCAGACCATCTTGATAATACACTTGTTAATCATCTAAGCCTTCACTCGAGTATATGTCCCATTAGGCATCTTCTTTGGCTCTATGTGAATGGTGGTAGTTGAGACTGCATTGTTCAGGGATCTTCTCCACATAAATGTGGCCAAAAAAGTTGTTGCAGTGTATTTAATGCGGTGATAGCAGCTTTTCTTTTAGATATTTCTGTTTTCTTATCACCTTTGTATGTGTCTGAAGTTCATCCTTATCGTTAGAACTTTTTGAAAGGTCACCTAAACTGTCCAAGTATCTGCTTGGCTGATATTCATCGTATCCGAGAAGGATATACTCCTCGGACGATATTCTTCCATCCTTTCTTTACGTGATTCTCAACTTTAAGCCTCTCCCAGTCATTTACTCCTTCTCGGACATGTTCACGTCCTCAGATAAAGCCCAAGATCCAATATACAAATTTGGACTCTTATCTTCACAGTTTGTATTTATAAATTGGTATCTATATGTTGTGATAAAAATAACTATATTACTATGAGATGGTGTTATCAATTTTTTTATATTTATTAAGATTAATTTATAAAAATAATACTGTGGGGGGAAAAGCCCAAATCTACTTAATGGGCTCGGAACCCACTGATTAAGGGCCATGGTGTTTCCGAGAATTAATAGATGGTTGGGGCGGCCCATCTGAAGTAGGAAGCCCAGAAGCTGAAGGGGAGTGTCGTCCGAGGAGGCCACCATTTGTCCGAGGATGTCTTTCTCCTCGGCTATGATGAGCTTTGATCAAACGAATGTGTGAAAAGTCCGACTAACCTCCCTAACGATCCCAACGGTGATGATGGACTCTGGGTGGATCTGGAAATGATCAGAACCAGAAAATATCTAAAGGAAAGGCTGGTACCACCGCATTTAATGCGCTGCAACAGCTTTTCTGGCCGCATTTATGTGGAGAAGACTCCTGAACAGTGCAACCTCAGCTACCGCCACTCACAAAGAACTAAAGTAGACACATGACATGACATGCACTCGAGTGGATGCGTGGATGAAGAACAAGTGGACGATGGAGATTATAGGAAGGGATGCTATATAAAGAAAAAGGGTCCCTGATAATAAAGGGGGGAGAAAAAAGAAACAGAAAGAGAGAGAGAGAAGCTTTACTGTAGCTCTGAACGCTGTAATCGCTGTTCATTCAATAAAACACCTCTTCGGACATTCATTCATGGAGTTATCCGAGCTTTAGTTCACGCTATCATTATTGCACGTGACCTAGCCAGCTGTTCTGTGCTTCATAACCAGCCCAGCTCTTTCGCCCACTCTCTACAAATTTATTGTTCTGGGTTTGTTGGACCTCCAACCCATATCCTTTGAGCTTGGGCGACAAAAACTGACCCTACAAATACTAATCAATTAATCATTATATTTTTTTCAATTTATAAAAGGATAGATATTAAGCCATATTGTAAAATATATATCTTTTTAAAAATAGTATTTTAGGAAATTTGACAAAAATATAATGACATTCCAATATCTTAACATAATCTATGCTTTCATTATAGTGTTATCACAAAACAAATAAATAGGAATAGTTATGTCATTCCAAATTCTTGTATTACTTGTAATACTCATTCTTATTATATTGTAGTAACTATTATAGTGTTCCAAACGTGTCCTTAATGTGTATACCTATTTCATCTATAAAATGATTAATTTAAATTTTTTTTAACTTTTAAATTACAAACAAAGTATTTATGATAATAAATAATATCTAATCAACATATAAAAAGAAAGTATATTCCAATTGTGGTTGAGCTCATGTAATTAAAAGCTCTGATAATATAATTACCAAGTGGACGGATAGAGGAAAGACTTCTGACTTTGGTGCCATTATTATGGTATATAAAGTGACTGCTTTTGTTATTAATAGATAATAATTGTGGGTTCCAATTAGTTCAACTGGTAAAGTCTCTGATAATTGTATAAGAGATCTGGGGTTCAATCCCCGCCTACACCAAAAACTGATTGGTGTCTTGATCTGATAATAAAAAGTTATCATCAGGAGCGGACGCCATAAGTTGAAACTCTTTCAAAAAAAATAAAAAATAAAAAATAACAGTTGTGTTTGCAACAGAAAAAGTCCAAAGTGCTCGAGGGAAGCAGCCCTCAATAATTCCTTCCTCGTAATTTTGCGGATGGGAATGGTTCCCTCTGAACAACTTCCACTTTTGTGCCGAGTTTGAGACAACATTGGTAGAGATGACTAGTTTTTAATAGTAGTAGTGTCAAATGGAAAACTAATGTTCGGTCTCATATGCAAATTACATGAAGCATTGTATTATTATATTATGAGTTTTTTTTACGTTCACATATTTTAGCAAAACTTGCTGAAATGATTGATTGTGAGTGATGAAACATTACTTTTATATAGTAGGATATTAGTTTACAAAAATTGAAGTCTTAAAGTATTAGAGAAGATTAATCATCATTGATTGTATAAGATGAAAAATTGGATGTCATTAAATGTTGTGAAATTTTGTTGTGTCTGTAGCACTATTGATCAGCCTCATTTTCTTGCAGTTTGTTGTTAAACTAATTTCAGGCCTCCTCAGCTTTCTGATGTGCCGTATCCGTATGAACCTAATTTTTAAATGACAGATAGACAAAAGAACAAAGTTGTTACCTTTTAAAACTTTTAGTCACGAAATTACAACTTTTTATATTTGAGGAACAAAACTCAAACGTGCACCAAACTTTAGAGACATGAAGTGAATTTTACTATTTTAGCACTTATGTTTTTGTAGCATTCTGAGCTACAAATCCTTTGCTTAAGATTGGGGTTTTTAGGGAAAATGGGAGTCATCACGATTCACCACAAGCCAGAGTTTATTGTATAAGACGAATAATTGGATGTCACTAAATGTTGTCATTTCGAGCGCGCACTACTTAGGTTGGTTCCTTCTTGTATTGGGTCTTTCCATTTGTAATTGTAGATTAGTGAGATACTGGACTCATCAATATTATTACTGAGTGAAGGGCTAAAGTAAAATCCCAAAAATATGCCATGCATTGTGATACAATAAAAGAAGAAATAAAGCTGGTAATGTCATTAGTTATTTCTCAGCAAACTTCCTTGGAAATTTCTAGTGGTTTAATTTTCTACTTAAATTAAGATTCATCAAGCTATCAGAATCCTTCAAAATTTTTGGAAACGTCCAAACAATCATATAGAAATTGAGCTGCACATGAAGACAACAAATGACGGTAGAGTTTAGTTTCCTGGTAATCACGTCTGTGCTCCGATATTTGTTTCCTGTGGCAGTTTTCTTTACCAGGATGGTTCTGATGATGACTTTATGTGTCTATGCATATTCAGGAGGATTGTGAAGGGACTCTCTCTTACTCCATTGCAAAACATAACCCGAAAATATGGCATACTGGACTAACTTGTACAGACCAAAACATAGTACACACACTGCAATTAAAATTTATAAATACGTACCTAATTACTTGTCACAATGACATATAATTACTTTTGGATTCAAGATTGCTATTTTCATATATGCTTTTGCTACTTCACCAAAAATTCAAATTTTGTCTAATGTAATCTACATCACAGAAGACAAAAAGATCAAATTCGAAGATACATAACAAAATCATGCATAATAACAGCCTACATCACAAGTTCACAACCCTTAGAAATGAAAATTTCTAATGAGGCCACAGGAAAGATCCCATTGCAAACATTCTCTTATGGTCAACATCCCCAATGATTGGTAGCCCATAGTCTCTAAGCAAACAATCAAGTTTCCACTCTGGCATGGTCTCATAGTCGGTTTGGGTGTACCTAGGGTAGTGCAGTGGCATCCGAAAGTGGTCACGCCACTCCTTTGTGTGCGACCCGTTGGATCCTCCGTTGCCTATTTTTGGAGAGGTTCTATTCACTGAATCCATTCTTCCTCGACTCAAGTTTCTATTTTCTAATAGTATATTTTGTTGTCACTATGGGCAACTATATATATATATATATATATGGAGAGGTTTAGCAAACTGTTCTAGCCTATTTATAGTGAGCTTTGTGTTGGTTGGCTTGTGTTTAATGTGTGGGAGTATTCTGCAAGCAAGGTTGCTATTGACAGTTGTAATGAAAATTGCTAAATACACAAATTATTTTATAAATTTTTTTAACAAATTGCTGATGTGGTGAGTAGTTATTTGTAAGTAAAAAAATTGATATTTGTGAGATGAGAACTAGTAAAAATATTGTAAATAGCTTGTGGTTGTGGCATTACTTCAGTTGTAATAGGTTTTGGTTTCCAATCGGAAGTCATGTGCAAAAAATAGTACAAGAAATTTAAAACTATGTAGGGAAGGTTTTGCTTTTAAATAAAAATAATTTTCAAGAATCTTGTAGCTCAGTTGGCATCTTCTAGGCTTTCTATAAGAGCCATTCAAGTTTAAATCCTCCTCCTTTGTAACTATTGAATTATAAATAATATATATATATATATATCGAAAACACCATTTTGGTCCCTACATTTTGGGGTCACAATCAATTTGGCCCCTACATTTTGGTAGCAGTTAATTTGTTTCCTACTATTTTCAATTTGCACTCAATTTAGTTTTTACCATTAACTCACTAACAAAAAAATGCTTATGTGGCAAACGGTTTATACAGTTGGCATGCCTAATATTAAAATATTAAATTAGATGCTAATGTGTCTAAATTTGAGTGGTTGATATACCACGTCAATGCTCAAATGACAAAAAATAAAAATAAAAAATAAAAATAAAAAAAAAATAAAAACATCAGCATTTAATAATAATTTTTTTGGTACCAATTTTTTCCTTTTCTTTACTTCTTCTTTTAATATTCTTACAATCTTTCTATTCTATACCGCAGTGATGTCTTTTTATATTAAAGTTCCAAATGTTACAGCACAGTTTGTTGTTGCAGCAGCCACTTGATATTTTCATTCAATAGCATGTGCAGCAAATGCTAAAGGTGTTAATGATAGTTTACAGGATATACTTCGCCTTCTCACGTTGTGGTTCAACCATGGATCTACCGCAAAAGTTCAAATGGCTCTACAGAATTACGTTTTTATTTTTTGAATATTATTATTTTGGTTTCTTGCAATTTCTTGCTAACCAAACAGAATTTCATTCTAGTTCTTTTCTTGCATTGCGTGTGAACTTGTTCTAGATGTTGTAATCGGCAAGAGTACATTCCGATTGCTTTCCGGCAAAGATTAAATGATGTTGATGGGGGGATGACTTCTTCATCTTGGATCTTGGTGATGAGAATCAACAAGCATTCAAGGATCCATTGCATGTTCCAGTTGGGTCTATTACTAAAGTAAGATCCAAGAAGATCAAAGAAGCACTTAATGGGCGTATTCAAGAGATTTGGGTTAATTCTAACGGAGGACATT
This sequence comes from Quercus suber, assembly GCF_002906115.3. Taxonomy (NCBI): domain Eukaryota; kingdom Viridiplantae; phylum Streptophyta; class Magnoliopsida; order Fagales; family Fagaceae; genus Quercus; species Quercus suber. The sequence continues at coordinate 362,124 of NW_027069685.1, read as the reverse complement.
CCAAGCTTGGCCCAAAGAAAGATGAAGGCGTAATAAATTTAATCCAAGCTATTGAGGGCTAATCTGGCTTAATTGGGCTTGATTAATGGTTGATTGATTTTCCAGCTCCATATCAGTTAATAGATATTTTTCCTAGTCTTGAGCATCTAGTTTTGGACCAGATCTACCTTAATTTTAGGCTTTTATTATTTAGAACGTTTTTAGCTATTTTTTCTATTTTGGATCTACTAATTTCAAACCAAATCAACTTTTACTTAGGGTTTTATTATTTAGTACGTTTTTTATATTTTCTATTTCCAGTCATGTCATATAAATAGCATGCACTCATTGTAATAGAGAAAATTATTGAATAAAAATCAGAAAAAGGTGACGCTTTGCTCTTTTTTTGGTTCTTCAAGAACTGTGAACTTATCAGGGATTCTTCCTTGTGGCATTCAAACTTTATACCTTTAGTTCGTGATTCATTATAATCATTGGGTCAAGGTCTATTACTTATACCTTTGGTTCGCGTTTCACTTATAAACGTTGGGTCAAGGTTCTATCAAAAATCTGAATTTTAGTTTTCTTGGGCAATTATTCCAATATTTTTGTTGGGTCTCAAAGTGTGTCGATTGAGGTTCGCATCACTTGGCCTTCACATTGTCGATCGTATTGGAGCTTTCCACCTCGAAATGGATGGTCTTTGCTGGTTAGGACTTTCACGAAGATCAGCTTTAATAGAAAAGGGATGGATCTTAATAAGAGAAAAGGTGAGAGATTTTGATCAGAGAATGGTGGAAGAAGACGTAATTGATTCAATGGAGATGAAAGGGAGTGACTTGGTGGATCTGGGTTTAGAACAAAAGATTAACCACTGAGAGAGATTAAAAAAAAACAAAAGATTCATACGTGTTTTTCAGTTTTTGTGAGGCTTCAGGCTTCCAGAAGAAAAAGAAAAAATAAAGAAAAGGAAAAAAAAAATTGGTACCAAAAATATATATATTGTTAAAAGCTGAAGTGGTTTTTTTTTTTTTTTTTTTCATTTAAGCATTGGCGTGGTCATATTAACCACTCAAATTTAGACATATTAGCATTTAATTTAATATTTTACTATTAGACATGCCAACCGTACAAATCATTTGACACGTAAGTATTTTCTGTTAATGAGTTAACGGTAGGGATAGAAGATTTGGACTCAGGAATAAATTGAGCGTAAGTTCAAAATAGTAGGGACCAAATTGACTGTTACCAAAATATAAATGCCAAATTGATTATGGCCCCAAAATGTAGGGACCAAAATGGTATTTTTGCATATATATATATATATATAATCACAATGTTAATTCGAAGTCAACATTGAGTTGGTTAGAGAGAAAGAGAGAGAGAGAATTTTTAAAACTTTGTCCACCATTATATATTTTCGTTTTCCTTCTTAAAGGATTTTATTTTATTTTTTGTTTTGTTTTTTGGAATAAGGAAATTATCATAAAAACTAACTGACCATTATCTTGTCAAAGGCATTTTAAGGTCCAAGAATTCTACTCACTGACATCAAATGTATTTAAACTTAGTCAACAAAAGCAAGTATATTTTGGGACTTTTAGTTTCACACTAATCAGGTAGCACGACATAACTTAGGACCTAAGGCGATACTTTTAAGTGGGCATTTTATATTTAAATATTAATTAAATAAATTTATTTAATATTAAGCAAATCAAGGTTAATTTGATGTATTAAATACATAATTTGATGAAATAACACAAAGTAAACTAATGTTAATTTCGTTTGGAGAATTTAATATCATAGTTGAAGTATAAAATTCAACAATAACAAAATGGGAAAAAAATTATTTTAAAAAAGAAGCTTACTTTATCTTGGATATAATCCGTTGCATATTTTAGTGAAGTTATGATCTAATTTTTAAATATTATATCTTGGTGTTAATAGAGAGATAGAGATTGTTTGGCATGTGTCTGTGTGCAACATCCAATAACTAATGTTGACTATCTATTATGTAGTATAGGCTAATAATTTTATTTTTCCATTACTCGCAGTTGATTATATCAGAGTTGTGGCATAAAAGTTGTGTGCCTAGAATTTCTCTTATATTATTTGGTGAGTGTGTGAAAACTTTTCTCAAATCTATGGGTTTTATCACAGAAATTCTGAGAATGAAAAAAACAGAGAAGAAAAGGAAAAACAGGGAGAGAGAAAAGTCTGAAAAATTCTTCAAGTATTATATCATTGAATACACTTCACAATACACTTAACAATGGAAGCTACAACCTATATTTATACTATTACAATGGGAGAGAGAGAGANACCTATATTTATACTATTACAATGGGAGGAAGAGAGAGAGAGCACCGGGGAGATTAATAACTGCCTCACACGTGCTTTAACAGATTCACACACGTGCATTCCCAACGCTAACAAATTGCTAACTAACTAACAATTTAATAATTTTACACTATCACTGAAACGGCATCGTTTCTTTAAAAGAGGAAACAACTACAACATAAAAGGCACCGTTCCTTTTAATGAGAAACGGTGACGTTTTGTTTTAACTTTCCTTTATGTTTACCCAGTTTTATACACGACACCGTTTTGATAGGAGTAGCCGTTGGAGCTTCTTCTTCCTCATGATTTGAATATGTTGGATCTCCAATACTGCCATGGCTTTCTGTGTGCATGCAAGCTTAGCATTGAGGAAAAATTAAAGAAAGTAAAGTTAATAATATATATTAGCCTCTGAGCATGAGATTTGCGCATGCTTTGAGGCTCCATTTTTTTTTTTTTAGTGTCATAATATTACGCAGATACAGCCTTTTGAGTCATTACTTATGGAAATTTTACTCTGGCTATTGTGAAACTCCCAAAGTTTGTAAAATGTGTCCCTGTCCTCTCTAAACAACTAGAAATTTTTTTTTTTTCCAATCTGTCTTAAGGAGGAGAAATAGAGATACGTATTTAAAAATAGTCTCAAACTGGCGTGACTCTTCATACTAAAAAAGAATTTGAAAGGAACATACCTTTTGAGTCACTGCTTGTGGAAATTTTCCTCAGATTGTTGTGAAACTCCCAGAATTTGTAAAATGCATCCTTGCCTTCAGCAATTAAAATTTTTAAATCAATCTTTAGAAGAAGAAAGAGAAGGAAAATATTGATGTGTATGTAAAAAATGATGTGGGAATTTATACACTATCAGATCCAAGAAATATTCTCAAAAAAACCAAAAAATATCCATGAACTATAATCGTAATAATACCAAAAAAATCTCTAGATAAGTACACTAACATCAATGCAATACCATACATAAGAATTTAATCAACAAGACGACTTTCAATCTGCACTTTGTTACTTCAATGCCATATTTAACCTTTATACCACGTCATGGCTAATTATGTATGAGAGTTATGCAAACTATACACTCAAAACAAGATAAGTTTTATAGAAATTTTGGACTATTGACGTTTTTCCCTCTAGATGTAGAGCCTAATGATATTTATAATCTTCGAGGTACAACCTCTAATCTATGAAAGAAAAATTGTTTGAATAATATATTCAATGTGGTAGAGCCACTAGGCTCTCTAAATGAGATTTTTCCAATGACTGATTTCCATTTTAGATGTCAATAGTGTTCAAATGGCATGATTTAGAAGAAGACTTGTGCAATGGAGGCAAAGAATTTGGTTGAGCCAAATCTTGGCATAGTATAGAAATTAAGGAAATTCATGAAACTATTCCAAGTAATTTTCTTTTAGCTGAAAAGTACTTGAGAGTGAGATTAAACAAATAACTTAGGGCCTGTTTTGTATTTTTTTTTTTTTTTTTTTAAATACTAAGTATTTTAACACGCACAAAGGAGAAGTAAGAAAGTCTTAAAGAAACTAACAGTGGTGTATATCTAAAAATGCTTATATGTTTTGTACATTGAATGAAGATTATAATATAAATATTAATCTCTTTTTATTATAAAGAATATTAATCTTTACTATTGAGAATAAAATATGTTGTAATAGAACATTATTTCTATTCATATGTTTAGTTGTAAAATTGTATTTTGAAAACACTATTTCAACATAATATACAATAAGATTCTGCTTTTGTTTAAAAAACGCATTTTGTGATTTATTTCAATTTACTATTATCTATTACTTTGTTATTATTATTTAATACCCTTTTGACACAATAAATACAATGGGAAAAAGGGGGCTATGCCTATCAAGAGTTCAATATCTACCATCAATGTTGGCCATTAGGATATGTCATATGCTACCTCAGTCTAACAAAACTAAAAATCTTTTCTTCCCGCCAGTATCATTGGATTCACAATTTCAAATGAATATTTCTGGAAGAATTCCACAAATACAATATAATATTTAAAGAATTTTCTTCTACTCTAAAAAAATAATAAATAAATAACCTAAAGAATTCCACTAAAGAAGAAAATAATTGGTGTTAGACCTCACACTCTGCGATATATATATATATATATTATATTTACAATCTGCTTTATATCAGTTGTATAAAAAGGAAAATTACAGTAAATATTTTCTAAATTAATACATCTATTAGAGATTTATTCTTCTAGCCAATCTGCCTGAGTTTAATGATGTCCATGATTCACGTACATAAATTTGGCAGCAGGGTCTGAGAATTTGTTACGGTGATGTTTCACAAGGTTGGTTTGGTTAGTAGAGTTTGACTTGTGCTCCAATGCTTGTTCCTGTGATGAAGTTGATTTTCCAAATTATTTACTATTAAACCAAAAGTGCATCAAATTGAATATAACACCAAAAAAAAAAAAAAAAAAAAAAAAAAAAAAAAAAAAAAAAAAACCTAGCATCAACCACGATCTTCTTTACTTTGGTATCAATCAAATAACAAGTCAGCCTACAGGTTTAAAAACATCAAATCTAAACGATAAAAAAAAAAATCAAAACCAATTCATTACACTCGCAACAATATAAGTATGCAAAGGTAAGACCAAAAAAAAAAAAAACCTTAAGAACAAAAAACCCAATTAATGCTACAACTATGGACCATCAAAAATTGAGTTCACCAAATTAAAGTCTCAAGGTTAATTAAATATAAGGAGTATGTCCTAAATATTCCAGAAATGTGTATGATAGTCCATAGGTGATAATCCTACAACCTGATCATATAGGGCAGTTAAGAAAGCTCAGGCCCTAACAACTACCAGCAACAAACAAGTGCAGCCTAAAACCAAATCAAACAAACCAACTCCCTGAACGATCACTGACATTACAAATCACTTATACTAATTCACCCCTTTAGAGTAGGATTACATTGTAGAACTAGAGTTACAAACCTTTTTTTTTAACTAACCAACATTCCACATGCAACCTGACCATCCAAATTACCACTTACATTTACTTTTCTTAATTTTCTCAGCAACTATATTAAATACAATACAAATCATGCACACAAAATAAATAAATAAACCTTAAAATTCATGAATAATAAACAGAAGTTACACTGCCAGAAATTAAAATTCGTACAAAATTTCTAAAAATAACATTATTATAGAATACATGTGGCCAACCCACTGTTTTGTTAAGGACCCATAGCCAACCCGAAAATGAAAATTTGGGACTAAGGCTTGGATGTTGTTTGTTGTACAAAATTTCCATGCAATCCCCTCTGTTTGGTTTAGAGAAAATGAGAAGAAAAAAAACAATAGAACCATCTAAAATCTAAGAATTACTCAGTTTGACACCAACCAATGGATTTGTACTAAGAGAATACAAAAAAATCATGATATCAAACACAAACATCACTTAATGCATGTAAAACTCAAACAATTACCCAAAAGCAACAATGTTATCAACAATGTTAGAGCAATGGAATGTTGATGGGGTGATGCAGAAGCAACTCAACAAGGATACAACTGCAGCCATAGTTACAATTTGGGTGGGGGGGTAATTGAACCCCGGACATCTCCATTGGAAACATCAAAAGGTGCCAAACAAGTTATAAGCTGCTATTTTTAGCAGCAAGTGAACAAAACAATTAGTGCTGAAAAATTAACTGAATCACCTAACCCAACAGCTACTGAATTAATACACGTGCAAAAGGCAAATCTAAACAGATTAAGAGAATGCTAAAGGAGTTATAAATACAAAGAAAGGTGAGAAAACAAATGGCATGCACAATCTGCCAGCAACATGGGCTGCATCATCAGTATAGTGGCAAGCAATGCACTACATCAGGAGGGTACCTGTTGGTACAAGCTGTAGAACGATGATATAACCCACTAGGATTATGACTCCTAATTTATGGAACCTAATAAAAAGATTGCAATACTGTTAAAAATTGTAGAATAATCTAGACACTAAACCAACCATAATTAAGAAATTAACCCCAAAAATAAAATTTGGCGCTAGAACCCCTAGACTAATGACAAAGTTTAGCTACAAACTTGGTTCTAGCTAATGACTACAACTCCCATTAAAAAAATTAACATTGCTACATATTTTGAAAATTTAACCATTGGGCATTGGATTGCATGTTCTTAATACACACATGTCAAATTGCATATCAATCGGATGTTATTTACAATCCGATCCATAAACTTGTTTTTTTATAAATAATTTTAGATTACAAAAATTTGAAATTTAAACATTTAATTGATGACATAGCTATTGATCTTTGATTTTCTGGAAATTTTGCAAGCATGAAGGATATAAAAAGAAAATATAATCAAATGGCGGGTTTTTCAAAATTCATATCCAATAAAATGATATTGAGTGGAGTTGTAGCCATTGGCTATAAGCCTATAACCAAGTTTATAACCAAACTTTGTCCCTAAACTAATGAATTGACCTTCAAAACCATATGATTGTCTCAATCTGGCATTATACTCACATTGAAAGCTTCATGTTGCCAAAACTAAAAAATTCTTTAAAGATGACAACTTGATCTTTCTTACAGGGCTGCATCAATTAATCATCAAAATGAACTTTAGGTGCCATGCAACTTATCCAAAGGGGTTGTCTAAAAGGGGATAATTAAACCTTTTGTTGCTTAATAGGGATTAGGTGTCTTGGTTTACTGCTGTATCGCAGAAACATTGCCCTATGTCTATATTATGCCTCAGGAACTTTGAAGAGACTATTTCTGTCACAATGCATTGAGGAGCACAGTAGTATAACATGCATGCAATCAAATGTTGGTTACTTTGTCTAAAATTGCCATGGAAAAAAACAGAGTTAATTGGCAGATAGATGCACCAATGCCATGACATAACCTGAAAGATACAAATTAAAAGCAATAGGTCTACACTAGTCACATTATAGGACTAGAGTTGACCCATTTTAACCTCAATTTCTGTTAATATTACTGACCTCTGTGTCCAAATCCGATGAAGTATCTGCGGAGAAGGTTGGAGAGCCAGTGAATAAACTGTTGAATGATATTGAAGCAGAGAAAGATACTAAGCCAGTGATGAAGAAAGAAAATGCCACCCTTCCACCAAAAAGAGAGGTACATCAAAACAAAAATATTTGAGGAGTTGGTTTAAAGTGTGATAAGTATAACAGGAGGAACATGAAATCCATAAAAAAAAATAAATAAATAAACCGAGATCAGTACTTCACTCCAAATCAAACTCAATGATTCAACCCAAATAAATAAGTCACAGCATTTTAAGCTATTCCCCCATTTTCTCAGCAAGCAAACATAGGTTTTAGAAACAGAAGCACTAATTAAAAATAATAGTAACAATTTTCCATTCTATCTAACATGGTTTAAAACCACCATTTGAAATCACTTCCCATGTTTATTACTCCAGTTTCTTCAGATTTCTCAAAAATCACAGCAATTAAACAGAGCCTTCTAGTAAGCGAGAAAAAAAAATTAAAAAATCACAGCAATTAAACATAGCCTTTTAGTAAGTGAGAAATACATAAGAAAAAAAAGAAAAAGAAAAAAAAAAAGCATAAAATTAAAATAAAACGCACCATTTGTCCTCACACAGCCCGAGTGAGAGGGAGAGAGGCGGAGCAAAGGGGGGCAATGGACAATCGATAGTGGCGGGCGATTGAGGGCTGAAGTCGCTGTGGAGGGGGGGGGGTCTATATTTGGTAAAGTGACCAAATTGTTGGGGGTGGTAAAACGGCTAACCAGAAACTGTGTCTCGAAATCATGATTTATTAGTGGATATCTTTAAAAAATAAATAAAAAAACAAACAAACAAAAAAGCCACCCCATCTCAACCAACTCAACATTTTAAGTGAAACTGTGTATTCAAAACACAATTCAAGTGCAGAAATCATGTTTTGAAAACTCCATTTTAAAAAAGGCTATATGCCTATATCACCAAATATTTTGAAAAGTTTGCCATGTTTCTTTTATATAATTCAATTGTTACAACAAGTGGGGGAGTGGGGGGGGGGGGGGGGGTCAAATTTATTTTATTTTTTCTACTCTCAAATTTTATTGTGCAACTCATTATGGCAGTAAGGGTTCACTTTATAGTTGTTTATCAGAAGGAGACTTACGCCAGTCCTAGATCCTATTGTTGATCATGTGCCAAAAATGGCTTGATGGAATGAATACCCAGGAAGTGGGAACAGTTTTTACCATGAGTCACCTAAAGACATGATGAAATTTGTAGATAATCTAGCTTAAAATTCCTTGCTTAGAGGATTGATGTTAGATTACATTCTTTCTTTACTTATTTTAAAGTTTTAATGCCTTTTTTTTTTTTGTGTTTATCTGAATTGCAGGCTGGGATCTAATGGATGTTTAGAAGACATTTTTGGAATCCAGACTGAAATTCAATAGTAAATGTCTGGGAAATTTTGTAATTTAATTTTTTTACTATTAATTAGTTAAAATAGCAAAAACAGGGTTCAANATTTGTTCGTCTTCATTTGTCAGATACTTGTTTGGGTTATTTGAGTAAGAACTTGACCCCTTTGATTGCTTTTGAGGTTGTTAGACGGTTAGACAATCCCAAATTGGGCTTGAAGTTCTTTGAGTTTAGTAGGGAGAGTTTGAGTCTTAATCATTCTTTTAAGACTTACAATTTGCTTATGAGGTCTCTTTGTCAAATGGGTCTTTACGATTCGGCCAAAATGGTGTTTGATTGCATGAGGAGTGATGGCCATTTGCCTGATAGTTGGAATGTGGGATTTTTGGTTTCGTCATGTGCGCAAGTGGGCAGGTTTGATCTTGCTAAGAAATTGCTTGCTGAGGTTCAGTGTGATGAGGTTGGACTTAGTTCTTTTGTGTATAATAAGTTGCTGGATGAGTTGGTTAAGCGGAATCTAGTAGATGAGGCTGTTTGCTTATTTAGAGAGCATATGGGATTGCATTCTCATTTGGATACTTGCACTTTCAATATTCTTATTCGAGGTTTATGCAGAATAAGAGAAGTTGATAAAGCTTTTGCGATTTTCAATGATATGGGGGGTTTTGGTTGTTCTCCTGATGTAGTTACATATAACACTCTTATAAATGGATTATGTAGGGTCAATGAGGTAAATAGAGCGCATGAGTTATTGAAGGAGGTTCAGTCAAGAAGTGAGCTTAAACCGGATGTTGTAACTTATACATCGGTTATATCAGGTTTTTGCAAATTGGGTAAAATGGAGGAGGCCTCTGTTCTTTTTGATGAGATGATCAGTTCTGGAATCAAACCAAATCCAATCACTTTCAATGTTCTCATCAACGGCTTTGGTAAGGCTGGTGACATGGTTTCTGCACTGACCATGCATGAGAAGATGATCTTTCTTGGTTATTTTCCTGATGTTGTTACCTTCACTTCCCTAATTGATGGGTATTGTCGAACCGGTCAGGTAAATCAGGGTTTGAAGCTTTGGCATGAGATGAATGCAAGAAATGTTACTCCCAATGTGTATACTTTTGCTGTTCTTATCAATGCTTTATGCAAGGAGAATAGATTGCATGAGGCTCGTGATTTTTTGAGGCAGATGAAGTGTCATGATTTTGTTCCAAAACCATTTATGTACAACCCTGTAATTGATGGGTTTTGCAAGGCTGGCAATGTTGATGAGGCAAATAAGATCATGGCAGAGATGGAGGAGAAGAAATGCCACCCAGATAAAGTGACATTTACTATTCTCATCATTGGGCATTGTATGAAAGGGAGAATGTTTGAAGCAATCAACATTTTTAATAAGATGTTATCAATTGGTTGTGCACCAGATACCATTACTGTGAATTCTTTAATATCTTGCCTTTTGAAGGCTGGTATGCCTAATGAAGCCTTTCGCATTAAGAAAACTGCATCTGAGGACCTGCATATGTCATCTTTGAAAAGAGCCATTCCTTTAAGAACAGATATGGATATTCCAATGGCTATTTAATTGAAGGACTTCTACGGAAGTGGACTTAAATTGTTGTCCCAATGGTTGGACAAGGTCATTCAGCCATTTTCCCATTGAGTCCAAATGAAACATGTCAAGCTTGTGGTGCAAAAGATTGACAAGCAAGTAAGTACTATGTCCATGTCTATTTTTCCCCTGAATTTAAATGAATCACCTCAAAATTGGCACTGTCACACTGATGACCTTTTGGTCAAATGCACTTCCTCCCCCACAAGATTGGAGTGGTGGGTGAGGGTTGGGGTTCGAATCCCTTTGGGTGTGTGTGAGTATTTACATAGCCGGAAAAAGATTGGCACTAATTGTCTTGGAACTTGAATGTATTTTATGTTTGCTTTTGCAATATGCTACTTCTTTGTCTTTCTTCTGAATTTAGAAGCAAGTCTATCTGTGGCCAAGGTGATAAATGGTGTGTTGATCTTAAGTTTTGAATCCTTCCTAGCACCTAGAAATGCGGGCAGTTTGGGGTGGTTTTTTCAGGCGGATGGGTGGGTGCGGAGAAGATCAAGTGAAAATTCTAAAAAGATAATCATTCTTTCACCTGCCAATATATTTCAGTATTTGAATCTTTGAACATATTATATAAGTTGAACTTCAAGACATGTCTGAAACTTTTGGGTTTGAAAATATATCAGGAATTGCTATAATGATTTCTTGTTGTGACCCCAGGAGTCATGTGTAGGTCAGCTACAGTATAATCTTAAAACAGGCTCAAGGTTGAAGACAAATTTTATGTACCCCTCAAATTTATTTTATTTTTTCTACTCTCAAATTTTATTGTGCAACTCATTATGGCAGTAAGGGTTCACTTTATAGTTGTTTATCAGAAGGAGACTTACGCCAGTCCTAGATCCTATTGTTGATCATGTGCCAAAAATGGCTTGATGGAATGAATACCCAGGAAGTGGGAACAGTTTTTACCATGAGTCACCTAAAGACATGATGAAATTTGTAGATAATCTAGCTTAAAATTCCTTGCTTAGAGGATTGATGTTAGATTACATTCTTTCTTTACTTATTTTAAAGTTTTAATGCCTTTTTTTTTTTTGTATCTGACAAATGAAGACGAACAAATAGAGTACAGACAACCTTAACAAACCAAGCCTCGGAATTTCGGTTCAAGATTACCTCTTTTTCATTGAAGGGTCGAGACCAAGACCCTCCTCCTCCTTGGGCAAGACCATGGAAATGGGCAATGGCGACTTTGGAGGCTCGAACCCAAGGGGTACGGGTAGTGAAGAATAAGAGGGTCATGTGGAACGCCACGCCATCACTAGGCTCAGCTCTCGGTTCACAAACGTTTTCAATAACGATTCTTTTGTGGGTGTGACCAGAAACCCCAGATTTTGAATTGGGTTTTTGGTTTGAGTCCCTATGCTTCATGGAGAAAGTGCTAAACCCAGTTGAGAATGAGTCTTGGCATAGAAAAACAAACACTTTTCAGATCACCCAATACTAAAAAAAAATGAACTTTTTTATAGTGACAGTGATATGAATCAAACTGAGGCATAGATGAATAAAACTAAGATAAGAAAAGCCCTTTGAGAAGAATTTGACCGGTCGGCGTGGACTGATGGGGTGGTCCGGCGGAGAGAGAGATAGAGAGAGAGTGAGCTTGAATCAGACTATGAGGTGGCGGCACTTCAATCAGAAAGAGATGACCGGGGTTAGTTTTCTGTGTAGGGCAATATAAAGGGTTTTAAAAATAATAATTAATAAATAATCTTATCTCAGCTAGTTTTTTTTGTTTTTTTCCAAAGAGGATTTAAGTCCTCCAAAGTAGAAACCCCATTATTTCAAAAAAAAAAAAAAACTTGAAACACCTAGGCAAACTAGTCGTTTTTCATGCGATTCATGATTCATAATTTAGGATTCAGATTTTTTTTTTTTTTAATCTAACAATATACAAACTCATCATTTGAAATTTTAAACAACATGATATACCTTGAAATTTATATTTAAATTATTTGTCTAAACCTAGCAAGCAGGTGGGGTAAGTTGTAGTTGGATTAAAAACTCTAAACAGGTGGCAAGACTGATGACCTTAACTCAAAAAAAAAAAAAAAAAATTTGAGAAAGAAGACTATTAATGTAAATCAAAAGGATCAGCCGAAATCGACGAAAATAATAGAATTTTGATGTGAAGGAACATCCTCCATCCACACCGTTAAACCTCTAACATGTTTAGTATGTTTAGCTAGGTTGTGGGCTACTTTGTTACCAAGTCTACAAACATGAGAAAAAGAAATACAATTATAGGCATTCAAAGTTGATTTTGCCGAAGAGGGAATGTGATCAAAGGGAGAGAAGGAGTTTGCATCAGAGATGAGTGAATTAATCACCATTGATGAGTCCCCTTCGAGAATAAGGTAGGTGAGGCCGAGCTCCTCGGCAAATGAAATTGCCCTTGTTGCTGCCAATGCTTTAACAATATCAGATGAGAAGGGAAGAAGAGCTTGTTCTGAGAATGAAGCGATAACATTACCTTGCCAATCTCAAATTACCACTCCCAAACTAGCCTTGCCCATATCTGGAAAAATAGCCTTGTTGAAATTAATATTCAAAAAGCCACATAAAGGTGGAGACCATTGGAATCGAGATTGGTTGGAGAGGTCGATAGGTTGAAGAGAGGGAGCACTATCAGTTCACTTAGAGTCAAAAAGGGCTTGCGATGCATGAGGGATCACCTGGGATATTGGGAAATCTTTTGAGCTAACTCTCAATTGGTGTACATAACACCACTAAGACATGGGAGAATGCGTAAGTGGTTGAATCTGGACTCTATACGTGAAGCAGCTATGAGGGAAGGGACAGTAAGCGTTGGCTAAAGGATTTTGTCTTGGTCCATGCTAAAGGCGTGACTACCTTGGGAAGGAAGTAAGATTTACACCTGACATGGTACTCAAACACTCATAAAAAGGAAGATAGTGACTTTCTAAGGTCAAAGGCTATAAGGACACCCCTTATTGGTTGTATGCACAATGAGTCACCTTAGGAACATGTGTACCAATCACAATACTCTTGATGTCCCTCTCAATGTCCAAGACTTGTCTCCCAAGTAATGGCAAAGCTACCTACCTACAAGTCCCAGTGCCACGTTGGTGCAATTCTTATCCCTTAGTCAGCAGATAATATCATAGCTGTGAAAAGATAGAAGGGTTCTACGTAACTAGCTTCTCAGAGAGAACTAGGTAGAGAAAAAAGATTTCTAGTTATTTTCCCAATTAAAATCTAATTGGACTTTTACCTTTACTCAAAATTTGATTGGTCATATCAACTCAATATAACTCATTTTTTCACACACAATTTTAAAAAAAAATTGATCATATTATTTTTTTTATTCCTTTCAACACAAAGAAGACTGCAAATAAACAAAAATAATTTATGTTTTAGGTTATGCTAACTTCTCTAATTTATGATTTAATTTATTATTGTTAAAACTATAAAAATTAATTTGTTACACCCTAGGGTTGAAATGCAATTTTCCAAATGGAGTTGAGGATGACTAATACTCATATTCCTCCCACCTTCCCACTAGTATTTTGACACACTTGTATAAAATATGGTTTTGTAGTGATCTGTTGTATTGCTTATCCTTCTTTTTTTTTTTTTTTACAAATGAATTATCCTTCAAGTAAATTAATTTAAAATGATTATTTGGAGTTACATTTTGGATTGGCTTAAATCCAATAAACTGGATTTGACATAATGCATATCTAATCCAATGTACTAGAACATCAAACATAATTTTTATCTTACTTTTTTGAATGTTTCTAAAAACCCCCCAATAAATCGCAACAAATTATAAAATTGTAAAAATGAATAGTGGGATTAAAATATAAAAAATAAATTTTAAAATACCTAAAATTATTACATTTAATTGTTTTTAACTATAGGTTTCTATCAACTCAACGGTTAGATTATCTTCTCGTCAAATAAGAGAACTAAGATTCAAACTTTGTCTATATCAAAAATCAATTAATGTCTTAACCTAATAGTAAAGTACAATTATCTTGGAATAAACACTATAAATTTAAATTTGTGGTGGGCCTTTTTTGCAACTCTAGGCTGGACTGTCTCCTGCCACATTACGGCCCAATGGTTCTGGGTTAGGAGAGTTAGGACTGGCTTGACTGCAACACACCCCAAGCCAAGCTTGTGCACAAGCTAGAACCCATTTGTTAGGACCTTGGACACATGCCGACGGCAGAGGATATTGTTACAAAAAAATTTATGGCAGAAAAGTGTAATATGACAAAAATAAGAAGAAAATGCTTACTGTCAGCCAGGAAAAAAAAAAAGAACTAAATCATTTTCTTAGTAAAGGAGGAAATAGTATAGTGATATTAATGCGGCAGAAATGAGTTAATAACAAAAATAAAAAGAAAAGGAAATAATATTAATGCTTGATCAATAAAAGGAAGAACGATTAGTCTGTTGTACTTGATTTCTCAACGGAGTCAAGTCCAGGAAGGGAACCACTCTTCAATGTGGGCAATCTCACAGGGAAGTCCTGCCAAAGAAATTGCCCACTTTGAGAGAACGGGCCTAGATGGCTTATCCTCGAATTCCTTAATCCTCACTAGAGAGCAGGCTGTTAGAGGGAGAGAATGGAATAGCCTATTGGTCCATACCCACCATCACTCTCTTGCTCACTCTTTGTTTTTCCTTTCTGATACCTTTTTCCTTTCTAAGTTTCCTATTTTCTCTCTTATCTTTCACTCCTTTTCTTACTTGTTTTATGTCTTGTGTTTTCCTTCCCCCCTTCTTCTGTTCTCTTGTCTTGCCTCCTTCTTTTGTGCACAGCTAAGACCCTTTTTTATACTACCTGCCATGATTGGTCTTTATTGTTTTACCCCTTAATTGCTTTTGTCCTGGTATTGGAGTTCTTCTCAGACCACCCACTAGTCTGTCAACTACCCAACTATCACCACTTACCTGTGCTAGCCATGCCACATTCTATTTCCAAACAAAAGAGTTTTGTTTTGTTTTCTTACTCTCCATGGCATTTCCATCTAGATAAGGGTGGGCATTCCCTCTTACTACCCCTATAGCATCCACCTAGTGATTCCAGCTCATCTTTCTCTCTTTTGGGTGGTATGTCATCCCAGCAGGACTCCCCCAAAAGAGCTTGAGCAGGAACCCCAGAATAAACTTCGCCCTTCTCCCCACCGCAAAACCATGCCCTCTCTTACCTCTGACCCATGACCCACCACTTCTGTATTGGCCGGGTACAAGTGGATGGTGCTTGAGCCTTGTGCATGCTCCACTTCCATGTGTGTCCATGTCTTGTCTGTTGTTCATGTGTTTGCCATGACCTGGGGGCTTGTCTGGTCTTTACTGCACGTTCTGCTACTCATTCTTGACCTCTTATTGCGTGGATAAGTCATTGGGTCTTCATTCTTTATATCTTGCTTCATCCCTAGGCTGGTTCTTACTTGGGCATGGGTCTTTCCTTCTTCAATCCAACCCTTACCCTTTTTGTGGGTCAGCTGACACCTTTGCCATGTCACCCCGTTGATTCTATCATGTTATCATTTGACTTATGCTTGCTGTGCCTCTTTTGGGCTTGTTGTACACTTTCTTTCTGCTTAGCTTCAGTAGCCCAGTACTATCATTGGGCTTGTACTCACGTTGTTTTGGGCTTCTTAGGCCCATTTCATCCCTTTGGGGCTTCCTTAGCCCATTTTATTCCTTTGGGCATCCTTGGCCCGTTTCATTTCCTCAAGCATCCCCGGCCCATTCCAATCCTTCATTACTATGGGCTTTTGCTAAGTCTTTTGGGCTTCCCCTACCCAAATTACCATATCCTTTACTTTCGGGGTTTATAGGCTTTTCCACTAACCCCATTTACTTAGTTCATTCCTTTGGGCTCCTTCAACCCATTTTTGCTTGCTTTTCATTTCTCATAATGTTCATCGGTTTACTACTTCTTTCTTCGAGTTCCTTTGGGCCCGCTTGCTTTCTTTGAGGCCCTTTTACTATTTAACAGTCCTATGGACCATTATTCCTACCATTTCGGTTTAATGGTTTTCTTCTCAATTTGCTAATTCTTCTTCTTTATTCCCTCCCATTTTGTTGGGCTTCTTCCTATTATTGGACCTCCTTGCCAAAGTGGGCATTGACAAAATTCTATCATATTTTTTTATAAATTTTTTTTTTTAGTTTTTCGTTTATTTCAAATGACAACTTACCACTATTTCTTTTGGGTAATAAAAAATTATAAATTTTACAATACCTTTCAAAATGATATAGAACCAATAAAACAAAATCGGATATTTACTATACACATAAATTTGAACGTATCATATTATCTAATCTAGATTATATATATATATATATACACACTAGTATAATGTCCGTGCAATGCACGGTTTAATAAAAAAATTATATATAAAGTTTAAAATATTTTTTTTGATAATATAATTAAATTTAATAACAAATAAAATAGTAAAATATTTTAAAAATTATGGCAAGTTTTAAATTTCTAAAAGCTTTTAGTAGTAAAAGCGCATTGCACGGTTTTAGTCATAAACTTATAACATGAATAATTTTATTGAGGAACAATAATTTTATAAATTTCTAAACCAAAAAAAAAATCTGGAATTAGAGTTAATGTAAAGAAACTCACATGAAAATTGAATTAATTTTGATAGTAAGGAGGAGACGGGCAAAATCATGTAGATTTCACATCACCTTAAATATTCATTGTTTTTACATCACCCTTTTTATATTTAATCAATTTTTTGTCTCCATTCTTTTACATAGTGGGCCTAGAGCCCAATGTGAAGCTTATTGTATGTTCGAAAAGGCTAAAATTGTTGAGGGGTACTTCGCACGAGAGAAGGATACTTGGGAGCGAAGAAGATCCGTCCGAAGAGAGCATCAGTGTTCCGAAGAGATCATTCTCCTCGGGTGTAAAGATACTGGGTCATATAAGTATCTGGGGGGTTCGAATGAGTTTACTAATGACTTCAGCAGCCTAGATAAGCTTTGGACACGCATGGAGATAAGAAGAATGAAGAAATATCTAAAAGGAAAAGTTGCCACCACCGTATTAAATGCACTACAGCAACTTTTCTGGCCACTTTTATGTGGAGAAAACCCCTGAACAGTATAACCTCAGCTACCGCCACTTACAAAAAGCTGAGGAAGATACATGACATGACATACACTCAAGTAGGGACCTAGATGAAAAACAAGTGAACGATGGGGATGATGGGGGAGGATGCTATATAAAGAAGAAGGGCTCCTAATAAGAAAGGGGGAAGAGAAAAAAGAAAGGTTTTATTGTAGCCCTAAAAATTGTAACCAGTATTCAATTTATCATAAGTCTCTTCGGATTTCAGCTTATTTGAGCTTTACGTGTATTTTTATGCTGGTTTATACTTGGATGTTGTGATCAACCATTGTGAGCTGCACAGTCAACCTAGCTCTATCATCCACACTCTACAAATTCATTGTTTTGGGCTTGGGCCACAAATCCTAACCCTACAATATATATATATAAAATAACAAATCTTTCAAAAATCGAATAATATTTTTGTTAAAATTATTTTGTTAGTTCTCATGGAAGATATGCCATTGATTTTGAAGACCATAATAAGCATATAAATATAATCAAAGTTAACAAATATAACTTAAACAAAAGGCAACCCCCACGCAAAACATATTCAATTTGATGAAGAAAAAAAAATAAAGAAGTGAATTTTATGAAAAAACAAAAAGAAGAAGGCAAATACATACATGTAAGTTTCATAGGTAAGGTAAGTATGAGAAGGAAAGAATATATCAAGAAACCGTATAGTGGGAAAAGGGGAAAATACACCAAAACCGTATATATACCTCCACTTTTATACTGTATTAGATCATTTTAAGTTGTAAAGAAGTTGATAACTTGATATGAACAAAAAGAAAAAAGAGTTTACTAATCAAGATGTTTAGGTTAATTACATATTATTATTATTATTATTATTTTACTTTTTCCCAAAAAAAAGTTAATGTTATTGAATTATTATTAGATTTTTTTTTCAAGAATATAAAACCAATATGTGGTGTTAAACAATAAACCCTAGTATTGAAAGTAATAACAAAATGAAAATAAAATAAAAAAATAAAAGAAAGTAACAAAATTAGCAACTAGAAATGATGGGTATCTGAAAGAGTGTGATAATTACCAGAGGGTTTTGGTTTTGGGCGAAGTCACCAAGGTGGGGCAGCCGTATTCTCGCAGATGTCACTGAAAGCAACTGTTTCAGCTTGGCTCTCTGTTTTTCTTTTTAAGCTGATCAAGACCAATATATATATATATATATATATATATGATAAGAAGTTGTGTTCAACCATCAGCTCTTTTTCGCCTTTTCAAAGAGAGGAGTTTAGCACACTTCAACTTCATCAAAAAGTTAAACAAGTAACTCACACTTTCTTGATAACCAAAAAAAAAAAAAAAAAACTCACACTTTATTAAATTGTCATACATGGAAGGTTGTAAGTGGCGGAGAGAAAAACGATAGGCCTATGTGATAATCACAAACAACTAATTACAATCTACTGATATGTGAAATATAAATTATTGAAATACATTTATCTGTTTTTAGATTGCGTAGGCTATCTTTCTCTCAAAAAAAAAAAAAAAAAAAGATTGCGTAGGCTTGAGTGATGCTATCTTTTTTGAGGAAAGAGTGGAGTGATGCTATTTTGACCATATTTTTGGGGTAAATTAAAAAACTTTGTTCTTCACCTTTTCATTCTGTAGTACTAGCTCTCAAAATCAACGATAGGAGGAGCAAGGTTAGTCGACAGTTTGTAAGAGGAATCCCGTGAGATTAGCAAAATCCTCTTCTCTTTTTTTTTTTTTTAATTAATAATTTTTTAAAATAGTTTTGAGGCTTTTGTTCTATCCAAAAAATATTTAAATTTAAATTATTAAGAAAAGAAGATAAAAAGGAATATGCAAAAGTCGTAATCAATTCTACTTAAAAAAGATTACCCAACAATAAATGTAATTACTATCACTTTGACAATATGATAATTTCTCATTTTTCAGCAAAAAGATAACTATGAATCATTTTTCTTTTCCCTTGTTGCTCTTCTCAAAATCTCAAAAAATAATGCAGAGTTGGAATCCCAATTTAAATTAGAATTTTTGTGGTTTTAGAGAATCTAGGTACAGAAGAACCATGAACGGAAAGCTTCCCCTTTCCTCCGATTCTTTGGTCTTAAGAATGAGTAATTGTCATTCTCCAACCCTTACTACCTAACTTCAGAACGAACAGCTAATGCCTTCCACTTATTGAATAGGGTTCTATGGTCAGTTCGCGACCCTTGGATATTGAAGGCGTCCTTGGGGGTGATATTGTAGTTCCTTAGGAAAACATATTATATTTAAATATATATATATATATATCATATCATATCATATACTATATAATAAAAGTTTAGCTTAGAAGCTGTGGTTGCGCCAAATTGCAGTACCAAATTGCAGTAAAGGCTTCAAAGTCGTGCCAAGTGGCTTGACTGAATTGATGTAATGTTTTAGATATAAACAACAATTTTTTGATCTTATCAATCACTTTGGATAAAGTAAGAGCAAGTGTTTTAACAAAATATGCTACTTATGTTTTATTCATATCAACTTCTTTTCTCAAAAATAGAAAAAAAAAAACTTATTTTTCTTTTAATTCCAATGAAAACGTGAGATCTTTCAAGTTTCAAATTTTCTTATTTTCTTTTGAGAGATAAGAAAACTCCATCGCCAAACATGCTACAAGATAATGATAAAGCATAGCAATTCAATGGATAATGATAAGCCCTTTAAGTTGTGTTTATCTAAAATCTTATATTGATAAGTTTTTAGACAAACACCGTGTAACAAAGGCAATCTATGTTTGAAACAATTCTGTAACAAAGGTATGTATTTCTCCTCCTCTTCCTCTTCTTCTTCATTTTATTTATTTTTTTTTAGTTTTTTCTTTGATTTACTTATTGGCCAGAAAATAAATTTAATGTATGTGAAATGCACGGTACAATTATCTTCAATAGAAATAGATCAATTTATTTGAGCGCTCCTAACAACAAATATCTTGAATGATTCATGTTTGATTAAAAAATTATATGTTCTACTGTATAAATATATATATATACA